>NC_135497.1:224704276-224921776 GCF_052857255.1 Amblyomma americanum | reverse complement strand
TGCGGATTTGCATTGCGTTTTTTCTTTCTTATGTAGCAAATCAAAACTTTATAGTGTTGTCGCCGAATGTTGAGACACTCGAGAAAAACATGGGATGAAAGCAAGGTTTTAGCAAGCGCAAGACTAAGGCGAAACGGTTGCGACGGAGTCCCTATCGAGCCACCGGATCCTCCTCCTTTTTCTGGCCGGTTCACAAGAGGCTGATTCTTGTGCACTTCCATCAGTAGTTTCTATTTTTTTCCCATTCTAAGAAGCTTTGAGGAAAAGTACTCGTTGACTTAAGCGGCTTACTTTATTAGCCCATTAATCTAGGCGGGTCAAGGGCTCGAGATTCTCGCTCTTTCAAAGCGAGTTCACTTTCGCACAAAAAGAAACGGAAGATTATGACTTGTTTTCTTCCTGTCGTGCACTTCTGGATGTTGTTTTCGCGTGCTGTATCCGCGGGCCTTCTTGAAAAAGGGGCTCTCGAAATTAAACTTTATACCTTTCAGACCAAGGTATGGCACCAAACCTGACCTTGATATTCAAAAACATCACTAGATCAGGAAAACCAAACACGGAACGCAATTTTTGTTTTTAAATCCAGAATAAAACCGCAAAGATAAATCACAATTTTCGGTTCAAACAGGCTATTTTATGCGACACTGTTCATCTGTGCCTTGGTTACGTTGTTTTATTTAATATCGAGTAGTAATATGTGCATAGCCTGCTCCTATCATTCTCCACAGGGGTTCCTTGGCTCTGTTATAGCAGCATTTTGTGAAAGAAGGAATCCGTTTTTGCACATATAGATATTGGTTTCCGCAGTTGGTTTGCCATTTGGTTTGGCAGTGACTTAGCGACAGTATCCCCGGCATCCCTTCGTGACATCGTCGTGTCGAGAGGAAGAACGTTGAAGGACCGTTCGCAAGAGTGGCTGTCATGCCCAACATTCTCTGGCAAAAATTTTGAAAATAGAAAAATAATAGGATACTGTAATGAAAATATTGAAGGTAATGGTCCATTCTTCTTATATGTACTAAAATTTTTCTTTTAAAGTGGTTCTATCGCTCGTGTCGAACAGTTAAGACTACCGTAGAAAACCAATGGGGTACGCTTTTGATGATAGCGAAAACATTAACATAAAATACAAGACTGCCGTCGGGTGAATTGCGCATATATTGATTGTTATAATGAAAACTTACACTACATGAAAAAATTTCGTTCATAAAAGGTTTCCCGCTCAAAAATGCTTTCGCCCATAATTGTTGGGTATATCAGCAAATGATGTGTCGCTGCAAGCTTTGTGCATGGCATATCGCCGTTGCGACGCTGCCCTCTGCGTTATTACTGTGCTTAACATCATTAGGTGATCTTGGCGTAGCCGTTCCAAGCAACGAAACTATTACATATGCGTGTAATTCCCCCGTTTTTTTTCCCACATTACTTGAGTGTGTACTGCGTGAAGAACGGAGACGGTGCCTGACACAGCTGTAAACAGGTCCAGCTGCGCTGTCAAGACTTCCTACGATTAGTACAGCATCAGCCTTTTCTTCCTTTTAAAAGAATTACACGTACCGATGTTGCCACTCAAATAGTTTTGTTACTTGTTCTGGCGTAATGTGCTAGTTGACGAGCTGTGGCACACTGCTGTGCATCAAAAGCGCACCAAATCAAGTTTGATAAGTGCTCTTACAGCATTAAAGTGTTTCCTGCTTATACTGCTGCAGCCCGCTAGTAACTCCTTCGTTTTCTTGTTTCCAAAGCCTAAAGAAAATAGATTCACTTTATTCAGACGCTATGAACGACGGTCTGCTTCCAGGTATGCGGTCAGATGGGAGTTATAATTTCCTAGAGTGCATATCCTGATCAAAAATGAAATTATTGTATCATTTGAAGTTTAAGATAAGTTTTATCTTCGGTTTGTTTTCTCACGTTACGTTCTAAAATAAACGGGCCTGATTTTTGCGGTTCAGAAAAACACACGATTGTAATACGGTCCACACCTTAATGATTTGTTCATTGGTTTACTCCAGAGGTGAATTAGAACTACATCACTTTCTGAAAGCCGAAACAAAAATAATTTGGTTCGATGTAGCCTTCTGTGCGATATTAATGGCGCCGTGCAAAGGTTTTCGAGCATTGTAAATAAACTCGTCCGGTCTTTAGATCGCGCTGCTCTTAGCAGCTCAGGTAATTATTGCACCTCTGCACGGAGCAGATACTGCAGAATCACGCTCGAGAGTAGGCTCTCTCTCTCTCTCTCTCTTTCCACTTTTAAATCTAGAGCGCTCTTCGTGCAACGCGTCTACGTGCGTATATTTGGAAACGAAACGGCATATATTTCGAACCAGGCGTCACACTGACGTCGCGCAGCTGTGACGACGAAACAATCTAAAACAAGCAAATGAAGCGCGGCCCCGCAGTGCCGGCAGACCAGCCGTTCAATTGCGCCATGACTGGAAGTAGCTGCCTTGTGAGGTAGACAAATAAAGGAGAAAAAGAGTTGGCCACATCATTACGCCAACGCTGAGGTTTCACTGTATGGAGCCGGTGGAGAGGCGCCTTGCTTTGAGAATGCTAGGAATCACGAGAGAACCAAGGGGGCATTTAGGTTGAAGAATAAATGTCGATTCCCGATAACTCCGCTGCCACAAAACGCTTTCGGAAATTTTTGCTGGAGGAGGTTCGTAAAGCAATGTACTTAAACATTCAGTGCATACAGGGCATTTTTGAAGAGTTTCAGGGCACCTGAAATCAACCTACAGCATTTTTCTTTGCATTTAATTGATATGTTCCGCCCTGCACATGCATGATTGAGCCAACTGGTCGTTATCCGGCCAGAATTTTCTTCTTTAACGCTAATCTTGCAAAACCAGAACTTCAATGTTGATGTCCCCTTTGCCTTTTGTGAGAAACTCTCCTGCTGGCTCCACACTGATAACGGCGGCCATCGTATTTTCTTCAGGCAGCCTGCGCGTTCCTTCGTATACGTTTTGCGCACGTGGACTCTTTAATTTTCATCTTATATTCCTTCTTATTTTCTCGCTATCAGTAAATATTACTTTTTCTTGTTCTGTTTCCGCTTTACTACGACAGCGGTAAACTCGGCTTTCAGGTTCAGCCCTAGTGGCAAGAAAATAAATAAAAAGGAAATACTGAGAGAAAAAAAAAAGACGTAAGACGGAGGTAACGTTTTGTTTCCGTGTTTCTCATGCCACTACACTCTCGGCGGATCGAATCCTTAGTTACTTTTTTTTCACTTGGATGGTTCCCTTTCCAATGATAGAAAGGACCTGAAAAGTGCAGCACTCCCTACGTTAAGAATGCATGGTCTTACCGAGGCCAACGCTTACTTTACGCAGGAGCACAACAAAGCCAGGAAAACTGTGCGAGCGGAGTCCCTCTTCGCGCGGGTTTCGGTAGATCCCCAAAAAGCCTACGCGACTGGCATTTCGGTTCACTTTGGAGCAGGAATTGTTGCGTGCCCGCGCAGCGCCTTTCATTCTGTTCCTGTTTACCTTCAAAAGAGTCCACAAAAATATCCGAGTCAAGGTCAGTTCAAGTCTAGCCCTTAGAGCAAAAGCGACTCGGCGTTTAGTGAGTGATCGCCTTCTTGTCCTTAGTGTCCCATGTGTGTTTTATTCCACACGCCTCACCTGCTCCGCAATGGCGTCTCTCATCTATCTCACACGCTGCTTCGGGACGTGAAACCCCACGTACCACCACAATAGTGATAATAGCCTGGCAAACCATTTTAACCTGAAGAATTATAGAGTGTTGGCAAGAATATTAGTCTAGGAGATGTCCTACTTTCTGCTTAAGTAATGATTTACACTAAGTTAACAAAAATTCAGAATTAAGAAACACGGACGTCAGCTACATAGAAGTTGGTTCACGGATGGCACGGGAGAAACCAGCGGGGGGGACTGACAACACAATTTGATCAGCATAGTTCGTCTCTTTTATAATTAGTTGCTGCTACGAATGGCGTCTGCGCATGCACAACAAAACTTTTTTATGTCGGGTCAAAGAATTGAAAACAAATAGAATACAAGTCAATTGGCGGTGCGTCTGCTCATTCTTTCGCTTGTTCTGTGTCTTCTTCCGCTGGTCCCTTCATCGTCAGAGATAGCCTTTTATTTCTCCTTATTATGCGAGCGTGCCATTGTTGTTAAATCCAGTTGTTATGCTAAACGCCGGTCGTTTAATTCCAGAGGTACGGAGGTAGACGTTGCCTGTCATTCGGCGTGCCCAGTGGCCACTTGGAGCCAGAATTCACAATCGATGGCAACAGTGTTTCGCTCGCAGGAAAAAAAAAAACGCTGCGCTTAAGGCAGGTCTGTCTTCAAAAGAGATCGTGCTGTTCGAAGCCGACCGCGCTAATCCCTCTGCAGAATTGCTAAGGAAAAATAAGCGGTGACTTTTATAAGATAGAGTTGTGTCGAGTGTGTATGCGCAGAGTGGAGTCCTATAGCCACGATATGCACACCTACCAAAGTGGCTCACTGGCTACGGCATTTTTCTGCCGAGCACGAATTAGGGTCGCAGAAAAGAGCATGTAGATCGAAGCGAAATGAGAAAGAAAAGAAAGCTTACCTACTGCGTTTATACCATGCAACTCAAGGAAGGCCAGTAGGCCGAAATTAATCTGGAGCCCTCCGTTACAGGGAGTCCGAATCCAGTGTTTTTCAACGTTTAATTTCGTTTTCATTTCATCTTATTATGAGTTCAGTCGTGACGACAGCAACACGAGGTGATGAAGATAACTAATCACAATCACGGCTGGTCTGACCGAAGCTCCACGCAATTAAATTCCGCTGAATCAAAGGGGCCATATTCTGTCAATTCGTCGCGCGAACACCGGACAGTTTCTTTCCCGCGACAGGATTAGCGCCGATGAAGGTCTTCAAGCATGTCAAACGTATCATCGTTCTTCGTCATTCGCCAGCTTGGCGACGCTCCGCCTGTGTTTCATAGGCGTGGGGCGCGTTTATGCGAGAAAGTAGCATCATGGGCGTGTTTCTTGTGCGATCAGCGTGACGTAATCGTCCCTTGCCTATGTCACTTGCAGCAGGGACCAATAGTACAAGGTTAAATGAAACGAAAACAAAATGAAACTTACAAAATCCTGCTCCGGGTGTAAAAATGTAAGCAAGTTTTTCTTGACTGAATATGGCACCCAGCCCCGTTCCCCTCCACTTTTTTTCCTAAGATTTTCCTGTTCTCTTACGTTTTAGCCAAGCTATTAAGTAGCACAGTCAACTTGGCGTACGCTTAAGGCAACACTCATCTGCCCTTCTCCCCTCTGCTTTTTTTTCTTATTCTATGTTTCTATAAGCTGAAAAGTCAACTGAAATGCCATATTATGCAAAAATGTGTCGTGGGCTTTGTAAACGCGAAGTTGTCAGTGGCATGTTGGACACTCCGAGGCTCTAAAAGTATTTCTTTATTTTCTTCGTATAGGCTAATGTTGTCTAAATAAAATTCTTCGTATAGGCTAATGTTGTCTAAATAACAGCTGAGCCACATCAAACATAACTCCGTGATTGAACTGGTTCAGCACCTGTGGTGGTGTTCTTGTTAATCAGCCTGGCGCAATTTTTGTGGTCCGGAAAAAACTTGCTCTCAGCTGATTACATCTTATAAGATACGAATTCTGCGCAGCACTTTTGCTGAGAGCAATGCGTAGCTTTCGGCTATGCTTGGCTGTAATCCTGTGATGAGGACAAGAACAGCTTAGAAGTAGATATGGGCATATCAAGAATAGAAGCGGCCAATTTAGAGAGCATTACGGGCAAGACTGGAACGCCTTAGGTCTTCGTGAAGGATTAACTGCTGGGCAACTGATTAGTGAGAGAAACACAGGGCGAGTAGCGTGGCGGACATGAGGGGCATAGGTGAGGACGACATTCCATGAAACCAATTAAAGGAGGTGGTGACGTGTGCTGGGGGAGTGACGTTAGAAGCATGCGATGGAGCCCATTGCATCAAAAGGCACTTTGAGGCGCGCTTCAAGGTCACGCACGGTGAAGTCGCATTGCGGCTCTAAAGGCTTTGTCCCAGAAATGATCGCTGAGCAGAAGAGCAATGGACTGGAGGCTTAAGCGAAAACATCTTGGGAAAGCAGCGCAAAAAATAAAGACACAGCTAAGGAGGGACAAAGCGAGTGCTAACTGCTGAACCGAGTTCCACCGGATAGCAAACGAAAATATGCGGCTCAAAAAATTGAGGGCAGCACTTAAGTAACCTGGCGTGCATCAAGTCGAAAGCCTGTGTCGTCCTGTTGAGCTCTCTAGCTCAACACGATCGCCTCACGCTGCTCGAATTAGTTTCGGTTTGAAGTTACGACATACTACACCTTCGTTATGTCCGATGTGTTTGCTACATCTGGTTTCAAGTTACGACTTATGCGTTCTAAAACATCCTCATTTCGGCGGAATAGGTAGCCCGTTAAAACAAATGTCTAAGCACGCTTACGCCACAAAACACCAGGCCACCATACCCCTGCATGACCCCTCCTTCCAAAACATCAAAAGTCTTGGAGGCACACACATGCATCAAGATAGGGGATCCAGCTAGGCGGCTCTTGCACGGCAGCATTTACTCCCCGCGCCAAAGCGCATTGCTCACGAAACAAAGATTTCGACGACCGTGGTAATTCGGCGTGGCGGTTCATCATGTGGCTCTTCCAGAGACTATTGCGTGCAATAAGGACAAAAAAAGGAATAAGCGGCCCATTGTTTAAGGCGATGAACTGCTAATCTATTGGGCTCTGCCCGCGTGGGTTCGAATCCCATCCTCGTCAAAATTTATTTTCCATTTTATTTGATTGACAGGTGAAGCGGACACTTTTTGTACACGTTTCCTGTGGACAGGTCTTGGGCACACTGATGAGCCAATAAAGGCTTCCGCCTTAAAAAGCACATCCATGTTCGCGCGTCCCATGAAGTTACTTCCAAGAAAAACTAAAGGCTGTAGCGTCGTCATGTTAGACTAAAGGTGGATGGCTAACGCATTTCTAACCTTTCCTTTTTACTTAATCGGCCTTAGTCACCTCACGAGCTCTTTGGCCTTTATGAATAAACAAAAAAATAGTTGTTACTGGCGAGCGACCTCAGATTTGACAGTGTGTACGTGACCGCAGTTTTATCTTTTATCCTGTGATCACGTATACATGCGTCAAACGGGGCGTTGCATTAATACCCGCTTAAGAAAACACAAATATTGTCTTGTGGGTGCTCCCAGAACACACTTCGCCGCGAAATGTCGTGCTTGTATTTATTGAAAGCTTGTTAGCTATTTGCTAAAATTAGAGGGGGCACATAAGCTCCGTCTTAAGGGTACGACGCGATAGCGTTAATGAGTTACTACCCATATTTGCAGAATTTGCCAATCTCGACTTTACATTCATAGATCCCTGGCAGTCCTCATACCACTCTTGGCACAGTGGTGAATCGGTTAAGCGATGCGCCACTGCCCTGCGATGGCAGGTCCTGCCACCGGTGGGGCTTGTGAGACCCAGGTTGTTCTTCCAGAGCAACTTCTCGCAACCAATCATTAATTTAACTGCCACCTGCCACGGCGGTCAGTGTGCGCACAATAAGGCAGGCAGGTTGTGATGACGTCACAAGGTCACCTGGCCTAGGTGCCCACCTAGGTTGCCTCTCCGAGTATTTTTTGCTCAAAACGTCGCACAGACGCTGGATTTTCTACAGGATGGGAGCCTTAGCGATATCGCGTTAAAAAATGAATATAGTCATAGTAGCCTTAGCATTCAGAACCAATCGAACAAGCTGTCTTTCGGAAAGGATGCTGTACTACGCAATTGGTCATATTAACACCATTAGTAAGCTTACAAAGAAATGCGAAAATTCTCCGGCTGGTTCAACTAAACCTCCCCTGATTTTTAAAAGGCTTTTTGAGACACGAAGATGGCTTTTGGGGCATGGCAATCCAAATGGTGGCGATCGTCAGAGAACAGGTCAATCCCGTAAATTAGTAAGCTGGTGAAATAAATTTCAGTAGTTAACTTCTTAACTTGTACGATTTGGAATCTGTTTAAATCTAGACATTTGTAGCTGGCAGTTAGTATAACAGCCATATCAGTTTTTAGAATTTCGAAAACGCGGTAGTGCTCGGTGTCGTGGCGAGACCAATTCTGGCCCTTCAGCGGCTCCTTGGGAAACCGCGCTGCAGGAAAGCGTACACATAGGAATGCCCGCCAGTGCAAGTCGCTCGGTAACGCACGTGTCACGTGACCTTCTCTGTCCGACCTGGGCCGTGGTTTGCTGCTCCAGCTGGCGTACATTGAAGTCCCGTCAAGGCGTTGCGTTGCTCTCCGTACGTCATAATTTTGCTGTCTTGGCATCGGCAGTAGTAAAATTTAAAATCCACTTAGTGCAGTTCCTCATCCGTCAGCAGCGCAAGAATTGTGCGCAGCCGTGGTAAAATCGAATAAATTCATTTCTAGAGCACTTGTATAGTTTCTCTTTGCAACTGAGGCAAACAGTTAAGGAAATTAACTCGGCCACACGGCATGCACATCGACTTCCCGCCTTCGTGGCCGGAACAAATTGACGTCACATGGCATAATTTCGCAAAAATAAACTGCAATACAGCTATCCTCAGAGTTTTTGAAGCTCTCCCGAGCTAACAGGGGCAGTGTTTTATCTGATGCTTAGTTGCTCTGCTTTACACGGCGTTGTGCAGTGAACTCTTACAGACTACAGCCTCAGAACCCCTGGCAGACGGGCTCAGGGACCCGCCGACAGCAGGCGTCCTTCCATAAAAAGAAACAGAGCACGAGAGCGTAACATGCCAGCATACACAAAAAGAAAAACTTGCGCGGGCGTTGCCGATTCGCGGCTTTGTTGACTGAGATTTCACTTGCAGAACGAGGACTCAAAAATCTGAACATGTCGCAGTTTCGACGTTTTGCTCTTCAAAGCTCTTTCTACCGCATCTCTTTCCAACCTAGTCCTTCTAGAGGCAAACGCAACTGCAGCCTCTTTCGTGTTATTTGCCCCGCCCGGCTTGCGTACTTTCATCTTTCAATCTCACCCACGGACTTGATATGTCACCAGCTCAGTGACTCTGTCTGCGCAAAGCTTTACAAACGGTGAGGGCGCGCTAGCGAAAGGTAGACATTGGAACGAATGCGGACAGCTCCCTGTCAAATTATACGAAGTTTCCGCTTCACGGATGGCTAGATATATCGCAGCTTATTTGAATTTAAAATTTTCACCATTTTCATTTTAAGTTTTAAAGAATTTGAGGCCCTCATTTCAATGTTATAAGTTTCGCAGGCTATAAAGTGCGGGTAAAGTGCGCACAATACGAACCGTGCACAGCGTTGCACGAACGATTGAAGCACCAAATAATCAGTATGGTGAAAAAGAAGAGAGGCATTTGCAAGCTAGAAGGTCTTGCGTTTCAGTGACTGGCACCACTTCCGGGATAGTTTAAATATTACTACTTTGAATGGTGCACATTGGATGCCGTTTGCATCACTGTTTGATTATTTGCTTACTTGTTGTATTAAGAGAGACTGAAATCATATAGTGGCTTGATAATAATGTTTAACCTTCTGCGGAGGTAGAGGAACGGGAATATAACGCGCGTTCTTCTACCCCCCGCGGCAGCCCGGTTAATCATGAAAATGGGAGTTGATTTAATGATGATTGTAGCATTCGGGAACATGGTAGCCGACGTAACAGGGTCAGATAGGTTCAAACATGAGTAAATGGTTACATAATTCTCAGGTGACACTTGAAATGTCATTAAAAAGGCGAAAATAATGAGAACTGTTTTTATCACTTTTTATTAGTGTATGCATTTGGCCTGACAACGGGATGCTTCCGCTTAAACACTCCACCGGCTTGGGTAGCAGGCCCGAAATTGCGTGCTTGCGTGCCTTGAATCAACAATTTCCATTATGATCAGTATGGTGAAAAAGAAGAGAGCCTCCAAACTACTCCCACAGTTACAATCAGTTCTGCGCATGACAGAACCAACACGAACGGGCATTTCTAAACTAAGCTTTAGAATACATGAAGACCATGGCACGTCATGTTTCGTAATCAGTAAGTGGCAAACAGCAAGAAAACGAGCAAACAGGTGATCAGCCATAGCTTTGAGTGTTCGCGAACACCTCGTTTACAAAAGCTTTCCTCTTGTCTACAGAACACGATGACAGTATTAGTTAAACCTTACTAGAGTGAACACTTTCTTTACTCTCAGCTCAGCACAGCTTAACCTATTCATTCTCATAGGGTAACAGAACCAGTGCACGGAGTCAATTTAGTAGTTATTTGCGTTTCTTGAATCCTCCGTAAAAACAAGTTGCTTTTGTGTTCCACGAATCAAACGAAATTTGATTCTCGTTCGGTCATTCTGGTGTTTTTTTTTTTTTGCACAACCGAAGAATAAGTAATGTCAGAAGGAGCAATGAAGATTCTTCTTATTCATTTTTTCACTGTGAAGCCGGGTGGCCACACACCCGTTTAGCACTTGGGCGTTTTGCACATTACGCTTTCACACATGCTCACTGGTTGTCGCTGTTTTCTGCTTGGAGGCTGGCATGTTGTGAAGCGAAAAAACTTAAAAACTTACTGAATGTGTTACGGGACCAAACACACCTGGCGCGTTTTAGACTCTGACGAAAATTATTCCCCGAAAACATTACTGACGCCGGATTTGTTTTTTGGCATAATTGCTTGAAAGCGAGAAGTGGAGCGGATTCCAGCACTTTCAAATGGTCAGGGTCTTGTTCAATGCGTTTATTTTCGTCGAATTTGTTGCATTTCGTCTAAGATGCCTTCACGTGGCCTATCGCGCATATATTCGTTGAAATGCGGCCGTTTCAGTTACTGGAAGAAACCGCATAAAAAAGTGGGCAAAACAGATGGACCATTCAGGTGTTATAAAGTTTTCTGCGTGATTAAGTTTCACGGATCATGTGTGAACATAAATGCTTGTTTTTCTCCGATGTTCTTGCCTGTGTTTTTTTTATGTATTTTCGCCCCTCCTGCTAGGATTCATTTTAGGATCTGCAGTATACTGTAAATAAGTAAATAAACAAATGAAATGAACTGCCATTTCTTCGACAAAGGGAAAAAAGTCTTGTAGTCTTACATAAATAAGAAGGCGTACTTACCACTGGCGAATTTCTTTCTCGGTAACTGCAAAGAGAAGAAAGAAAATATAAGTAAATTGCACCATGATGTAGCTGATTTAAAATGCAATGGAAAGGTATTACTTCCCCGACGTGAAAATAAAGAGAATAGCTAAAAGTATAATAACTTTCACCTCATAAGAAAAAGTAATAACGCGCTATACCCAAATCAAATATAGCAAAACAGGCGTACTGTGCGATCCACAACCAGATGTTTTCCTAAAATTTCAAATCAATCTGAGCTCACTGCGAGCGGGAATGCATTCGTTATTAAACAAAGTTTTGCATGAATATCATATAAGATCACTTAGGTATTCTTATTTACAAGTGTACGGCAGCGAATCATTGCGCTTTCCTTCGAGCGTAATGAAGCGGCATATGAATAGTTGAATAAAGTAAACAACCTTGATGAGTAACCATCAGTTGCATTCAAGTTACCTACATGAATCAATACACTGTAATTTACGGCGTTAAATACCACGCACAATACCACACGTCTTGCATGAATTGTTGAAAACGTTAATAGGGGTCAAAAAGTTAATAGAAATCCTTTCACGTACGGCTTGCAACATTGCAACGCAGCGAAGCCACTGACACTTACTATCGTGCTAAAGTATCACTCGTGAAACAGCAGGAAGTAATCAGCAGCGCCAAATAAGTAAGCAAAGGCAGAAGCTCACTCGAATAAAAAGAATGGCCCGTCAGAGGCTGCGATCAAGCTCCGGAATATGCATCACTGCCTGCGCCACCGCCTGTTTCCGGAACTAAGTGTGTGTGCTGGCCATCGTTATGACGACACGAGGTGGGCTATCAGCCCGTCCTGCAGACAGGCGCATGCACTCCATCACGGTAATGCGCCTACTTAGTTACAGCTACGCAACAACCAGCATTGGTCGTCTGTCAGACCAAAGAAACCAACAAGTTGGCTTCCGCTTATAAATGGTATCATTGAGGCAGAGCACGCTTTACAGGCAACAACAAAAAAAAACGTCCACGAAATATTTAGTCACGCATTATGTTCTGCTATCGAGAAAAATGTGAAAATCTGTGCGTGTATAATTGGACCTCTCTATTTAGCGAAATTGATATAAACAGCTCGAAACATTAGAAAATTCACGCAGGACGCACACTTCCTCGCTCAAAAATTTGATGCCATATTCTTAAAAAACACACATTAATGTCCAATTAATTTTCTTTATCATTTCAAGCTGTTTCCGGAATAAAACTCACCTCAAGTATAATTTAGTAAAATATTGTAGCGCATGACAACAGGAAAACGTTCCGGCACAAGACAGCACTTGCTAGGCACACCACATAACTTCAGACGTCCATCTTTACTGCTTGTTTTTGAGAAGCGATCCGTTTTGCTAGGCACGTACATCAAGAATTTCAAATTCAGCGGAATCACTGGCTTCGTGAAGACAGCTCTACACGCTTCGAAAAAAGTTTAAAAAGTTGTGTCGACAACCGTGGGTGTCGTGCGGCCAGGGATGTCGTGTGCGGGGCACACTACTCTTAGAGCAATTATTCCAGATATAATAGAAATTAGGAAACAGTATGAGTTCATAAACCGCCCTAGCGTTGACTACCACCGTGAACCTCTCAATTAGGCAACACGTAAATGGAGTCAGAAGGTCAAAGCGTTCTCCATTTACATCTACCCGCACCTGACGTATTGTCAATCAAAACTCAAGATACCTGAGAACCAACAAGAAGCTAGCATGCACTGGCCCGTGTCTTGGCACCAAGGCTAAATTTCGTGCGCTAGCGCGCATGCTTGTGTGTGTGTTAGCAGCATTTACCTTGAAAATACAGCCACAGTTGCCGTCTGGCATTAAAATCTATTTATTGAGAATACCGCAGCGGTGGCCTAGTGGTTGAGCATCCTCCTCGCATTCGGGAGGTGCGAGGTTCGATCCCCAGTGCCGCCGAGTACCCACCGGTGATACAATGGGTACAAGCTTTCCCTTGGTGTGGCGCTCGGCTTATTTACGGTGAAATGTTTGGGAATGGGCCTTTGACCCCACCTTGAGAAAAAAAAATACATTGTGTCATGGCGCTCTTAGGCCATAGCTGCCCTTGCGCCATAAAAATCCACATTCATCATCATCATCATCATTTATTGAGAATCAGAGTGAGCGTCAATGAAGTATTTCCGATGGGATGACGAAAAAATACAAAGCAATGGCAGGCGAGATTTTCATCGCGTTTAAATACTGATCCTGTAATTTGATAAAATTTAAAGCATCCAGGCGTGAACCATGAGCCACATGTTCGAGTTCACTCGTCCCGCTTGCGCTCGACCCAATTAGTCTACGAAGTCGAGAACAATGCACCTGAGTAGTGTCTTCGACTGGTCGCTTTGGAGCTCTCTAGAGCGGTCTGATAAGTGTCCTCGCATTCGGCTGGTCGATATCGCGAGCTCTTCAAGTATTCAGCTGGTTCTTTCGCAGCGTCGGCCTCTAGCGGAGAGTGCTCTCACACACGCTTTGGAAACAAAAACAGTTGGAGTGACCGGGCGCTCTGGATCACGCGGGTACTTCTCACCAACCTTAGTGCGTCGCCGGCTCGACGGCGCGGTCGCCCAGTTGCGTGCAGCGAAGCGGCGATGTGACAGCGTTTTGATCTTCTGAGGAAGTTTCGCACTAGCTTGAATCCAACGAAGTTCGTCACTACGCGAAGTCTTCGAACGTTTCTTCGCGGTGCATGGCAGCAGCGATCAACGCGGTAACGTTGATGACTGCACCAGTGGCGTTTGCAAGGCTTAAGACGAGGCGGCCTGTACGGTGTATTTGCACCTACATTTTTTGACCGACACATTTTTGTCGCTCTGTTGTTTGCCAGTGCATACAGAAAAAAAACACTCGTGTGCACGGTGAAAGTGCAGTGTTTTCGTGGTTGATAGTGGCAGCTTCAACTACCGAACTTTTTTGGTGGTGATCAAGCTAGAAAGGCACGTTGCGGTGCCGACCGAACACCTCGTTGTGAGCGAGCGCTATGAGGATGGATTAAGGATGTACTTTGACGAAAAAGTATGATGTGGAATGAATAAAATGCGCCGAATGTTCCTATCATCGCTGCTAGCCAAAAGGCTTTCAGGGCGTAGTCCTGAAATGTGACCACTCTGAGCTAAGCAGCAGCAGCAACGCCCGGCGTTGCAAACGCAAACGAGGCGAGAAAAAGAGCATCGGGACAGACCACTTTGCAGTGCAGACTTCAGGTTGGGAAGCATTACTTTTATATATATATACTTTTACACACACACGCACGCACGCACGCACGCACACACACACACATATATATATATATATATATATATATATATATATATATATATATATATATATATATATATATATATATATATATATATATATATATATATATACATTAAGGAAGCCAACAGTCACAGAAAACAAGGTGCAAAGGGAATGTTTCTAATTTTTTAAAATTTGTAATGACAATCGATTGGTTTAAAGAAAATCACAAAGCAGCAGAAAAAAACAACCATGCCGCCGGTGGGATCCGAACCCACGACCTCCGAATATCGCGTCCGGTGCTCTACCAACTGAGCTACAGCCACGGCTGTCCAGTCAGCTGCTTTCGTGGGTGTTTATGCTTTGCGTGTAAGCGAACCTTGAGAGAGTGTTCACCAGCGCCACCCTCGTCCATAGCGGTGGACGTAGCACGTCCTGTAATACCGCGAGATTGACGTAGAACGTCATCTAACGGCGAAAACGGAAACTGTGCGAGAGCCCTCTTATGCTACCTATGGCATCAAGACTGCCAGAACCGAGACCCCCGTTAAGCTATTAGCAGACAATGCAAATGAAATGAGGGGCTCGTTTTGACAAATACATTAAGGAAGCTTTTGGTGACTGTTGGCTTCCTTAATGTATTTGTCAAAACGAGCCCCTCATTTCATTTGCATTGTCTGGTAATATATATATATATATATATATATATATATATATATATATATATATATATATATATATATATATATATATATATATTCAATAAAATTCGTGATCATCTTGAAGTAGGGTTTTATATGGTAGTATGTGGTACTGTCGCGAAACAAACAAGCATATTTGAATCAATACACCGTGTAGCGGGTCTTTTCAGATGCAAAATAAAGCCATTTGCTACAAGCGACGTCACTGCCATCTTGTCATCCTCTTACAGAGCCTGCGCGCTGATAATGTATTTGATCAGGGATACATGCTCAGAAAGTCATGATGAAGCAACACGAAGCTCGAGAACAATTTTCGATTGCTAGGCTGCATTGTGGCTAGGGCTAACTAAGGCACGATGACAGCTGTGAGTTGTTCAGTTTTTCGCTGGCTGGCGTGCACACCTTGATACCATCAGGATATGGTCGCCTGGTTGTTTGGTGCACTGGATGCACAAGTGCATGCGATAGAAATACTCAGACAGTACACACAAATGGTTCTTTCATTCTTAGTAGCTTGCATGTTTGATATGCCTTCCACAACACTACGGGGCTGCTCTATCGATTTAAAAATGACAAAAGTATTAAAATGCTAGAATTAGGCAACAAACGGACGAGTGAAGTACGCGAAACATTTTTACACGACAAACTCATTGGCAGCAAGTACAGCAAATATTTTTATTAGCGCGAAAAAGTGCACTATTAAGAGTACGCAGGCTTCCTGACTCGGAAAGGGAATAATATTCAAGCCTGTAGAGAAGAAACTACATTCAGCGATTGTTTATGAACCAAGCTCATTAAAACTGTAACACGTATCCCACTCCCTTCTGTC
This sequence comes from Amblyomma americanum, assembly GCF_052857255.1. Lineage (NCBI taxonomy): Eukaryota > Metazoa > Arthropoda > Arachnida > Ixodida > Ixodidae > Amblyomma > Amblyomma americanum. The sequence goes on along the minus strand of NC_135497.1, from coordinate 224,905,834 downwards.
GGTACAGTAGCAAGTGTGCAAGCAGTGGTCGTCTACATGATGCGCTGCCTGACAAACAACGATGCTCAGCGTAACAAGAAACCGCTCTTGACCGAACATCACTTTCTGTGCACGTTTAGCATCGAAACACGCAACAGTTCCTAATCTTCTTCATCGCCATTTTTTTGTGAGCAACGACACAATCAACGCCCCTCATAAGTTTCCCTAGAACTCCTTTCTATATAGCTAGCGGGCTAGCGACAGTATTTACAGCTATACGAATTGCACAAGAAAGATAAATCGTATTGCACCACAAAATTGGGAAACCGTTCAGAGTTGCTTAAAATCTGTAACATTTATTTGATGCATAGAGTCATAGTGTCTACTCGAGAAAATGTTGACATTATTTGCTGCTAAATTACTCATGTTGCTCCTAACTAGCTAGAATTTCATAATGGATGCCTCCTCTAAATAAAAAAGCTTCTTTGCGCAAGCTTGACTTACAGAGCGAGAAAGCTGTAACATTGAATATAGCTCTCCGGTTGATTTAATGTGGACTCTTTCGCACCAACTGTGCTACATTCTGTTCTTCAATTAGAGTTTTAAAGAAATACTGTATATTAAATAAGGATTAATCGATTAATGTTCTCCTTTGGGCTAGTCAGTGTTACACCTGGTATATAAAGTACGCACACAGGCGCAGAGAAAAGTAAAAAAGAAGGAAGCTGTACATTATAGTGGCGCTGTACATGTAATATAATGACAAGGAACTCTATGTAAGAATGTAGTTACGAAATAACTAATGCAATCTTGTTGTTTTTTCGTTACACTTAAAGATATTCTTTATATTAATACGTTATACAGGAGAAAACGCAACACATATTTGAAGCATTAGCGAGTCGAAGGCAGTTATTAGGGGCAGGAAATTAAAGCGTTTGAGCAAGCGTGTTGCCTTCAATGCTAATTCATTAAAAACCTTCTATGTTTCGCTAGCTCAGAAGCCAACACATAATCAAGGAGTAGATGTGTTATGCAATTCCCCGATGCTTTTACTACGTCGTCATTAATTTCGTCTGACGGAGTCTTCTACTCTGTCTTTAGCAACAAGGATCGAATCAAGATGACGGGTTGCTGGCAATTCGCTTGCCCATTTCAGTCGCGATATGCAAGCGCGGTGGAGTCGATACCAAAAACAAAAATTAATGCGAACTTTCTTGACGGTCGCTTGGGCATTCTCTTTACACCCCATTTTCTTCTTGCGTTATTGCACAACAAACATGGGAATGGAAGTACGAAAACAAAAAAATCGAGTTACTACCAATGAGTACACATTAATGAGGTCTTCGTGACAAGAGGCATATTTTTTTAGGCTTTGCGCTCTATGTGTTTGTATTATTGACAATGGTTTAAGCGAACCTATCCTGAGGTAAGTTTATTATTTGTAAAGCTTTTATTGCGCAAGAATCACACCAGCTAGCTCGCATGTTTACAAACATGGTGCAGTTAGGTAACATTTATGTAAGAATTAATGATTTCACTGGGTGAGTTAAACAGTCGCACACAATTTGCAGCCGGTAGGTTACATAGGCTGGGAACATTAGGGCTTGCATGTGGAGGCTGCAGAGTACTTTTACCACCAAAAGGTTCTGATGTTTTCACGCTGAATTTGCGAGAAAATAAAAGGAAACGAAAAAGCGTTTCTAGCATTAAATAGGCATGACTGACTAAAACATCCCGGTTCTGCGCTATCTCAGCTCGTAATTTTAGGGGCTATATTAGGAAATTCGCATTTTAATTGCGCTCTTCTTGTGTGAAACACCAGCTCTATTTCACGCCTGTTCTTTTCACCCGAAGGAAACCCATCGCTGCAAGACGCAGAAAAAGGAGCAGACCAGAAAAAGCAGAGGAATGCATGTAAAGGAGACCTTCTTCAGAGAAGGCTGCTAAAGGTACGAATCAAACGACGCTGTCTTAAAATGGCAGAACTCATTAAATTAGGAGTTCATTTTATATTCACTACAAGCTGGACGAGAATTACATGCACGTAGCGAGACCTCCAGACGGAATGCTACTTCGCTACCTTTTTTTTCTTGCACATTAAAAGATCCGTGCCTACCTGTGAAAGAAAATGTCCATAAACATGCTGTTTTCTAAATCCTTTATCCCTCGTATATTGAATCTTTAATTTTGCTCTGTTCAGACAGGTTCCAACTTAATTTAAGCGACTCACTTGGTGGCAAGTCGCTGGAGACCTTTTCAGTATTCACGGCTCGTGCGACTGTCTTACTCATTTCCTGGAATCACTCTGTTTATTCCCAATTGTCGCCCCGTTGTCGCCTCTCTGGGGCCCCGGTGCACATTGCGTGGTTCCATCGTACGGGAATGGTGGCAGTCTGAGTAAAGAGTTAACCTAGTGTATTTCTGGAAGCGAGCAATTGTGCCGTTTGGCTTGCATCCCTCTGGAACGGTAGCAATATTTCGACGGATTTCATTTCGCTCCAGATCCGCCATTTTTGCCTCTTAGTGCGAAATCCAATTAAGTTCGCTGTTTCCGACTGTTTTTGTGTTTTTTTTTTGCTGGTTGCTTAAGCACGACAGGGTCTTCATCCTGATCTTTGTCCCGCTTTGTCCGCGCGCTTTGTTCCATTTCCTTCGTTTTTGCTGCCCCTGGAAGTAGGCTCTAACAATCGTGAAGAACTATGCGCCAACTATCCTGCAGGAATATTTTTCACAACATATGTTCTTTATGCACGCCGTTTCGAAGACGTATCGACCATGAGTCCCTACTTAGCAAACACTTCGCCTCATTTTTCTAAGACATGCTGTTGCATAGGTAATAAGCGAGTCGGATAATAACGAAACGCGCATGGAAATTTAAACACAAAAGTGCAAACACCAAGCTGTCGGATGGTAGTTAATTAAATAGGGTCATTCCAACGCTCCAGCACCATGTTTTCGCTCTGCTTGGGTGATCGATTCCTCTCGATACAAAATAAGTGATCGCAGCTGCCAAGAAAACGTGAGCACTTCCTCTTTATCACATCCAGTTTCCTTTACTCTCATGAAATCTTGCTCATTATCTGTTTGCAGATGAGCTTGCAAAGCCGAGAACAAAATTTATTATATTTATTTCCACCTGGAGCAATCATCATGTTTTAGCTTTACAGCCGCCACATAATTACGCTTTCTCCATTAACTATTTAACCCCCCGAGAGTGCTGGAAGATTATGAGCGGTGAATTGTATTTTACACTAGGCTGACAGAAAAGCGAGTCGTAATTTTTCTTCTCCACAAGAGAAAGAAGTGTTCATTTAGCTGAAATAATCGTCCCGTGTTTAACCTTTTTTAACAGTCGTGTTTTTAGTGCACAAAACTGTAGAATTTATTTTTAATTAGGGTGTATCTGCAACCAATCGCGCGTTATATTCTCCAGAATAATCCGAAAGCATTTGACGTTTTTTTTATGTAATCAGTTATTATTTTTGTATATACACAAATAAGGTATCCACTTGGCTACATAATCCAACCTGGAAAGCAGTGCTCTGCAAATAATGCAACGCTTTTTTGAAAAATCAGTACGAAATAAAGTAAACCTCCTTGCATAATCTATTGAATAAATTAGAGAGTGAATACTCTTGGTAGTTGTTCACAGCTATAGCTGCATAATGTGCAGCCTATATCAAAAACACAGATTCCATGAGGTTAGCTTCTCGGCATTACTGCGGGGTTGATTGTATGCATCTCCAGCTTTCCAAATCACTTCAAGTTGAGAGGAACTCTGGTCCCCGCCTCTCCGAAAGTTAGGACTTCCTCAGATGGTGCAGGAACCCCGTTTCGTGGTTTAGAAAAGACGCCTTGGGTTCTTTACTTTTGACGAATGCTGTATACATTTCCCTAGAATTCTGGCGGCTTTCGTGGAAGCGACCAAAAGCTCCCGCGAGTTTACTTTCGCAAGCCTTGATAACGAAAATTGGCTGCGTTCACTTCGCGTTGCCTTTATGCCGATGTAAATAATATTACTAGTCTCGCGTTATTTGCTAAACTTGACACCGCTGGCGAGTGCTTCTCAGCCATTTGCGAAGCGGACCAAATATTGCGGCACGCGTTGCGCACGCTATCACCTTAACCACTTGCGTTCAGCGCACCAGAGTCCTTGCATTGCAAGGACAGTTGTATGATTGAATTGAGCTGTGTGTGTTTAGGGAAGCATTGCACGTTTTCATTTTTTAAAAATAACCTCATTACACGGGCCACTCAGGTTACGGGGCGACTTGCTTAGTAGAAAGGTAATAACTGCACTTTCTCACGCACACGCAAGCCGCCGAAGGTGCGAAGCCGGTGGTTGTCAAAAGATTGAAAGAGCCAGCAGCAGGAGCACCAGAATTTAAGCTAAAGAGACGCAATATATCATAGGGTCTCGACAAAGATTTATCGACCTTTTATACAGACAAAAAAAAAGGGGTGGGGGTGGAGGGCGTTTCTTGTACGGTTAGCTAACCAGGGGAAGTTAGAAAGCAGGAATGAAAATTTATGAGATGAATAACTTGCGTCTTTTAAGTATTGTCATTGGCGGTAGCCTGCCACGATTACTCCCCACTGCCACGACATCCCCGCCTTTTACCACCTCATGTGTGGCGGCTAATGCAACCCAGGGATTCCCAATATTCCCAGTCGCACCCTGGAGCAGTGGAAGCAAGCACTGTCCAGCGTGCGACTGGAAAGCCAACTGCAGCTGACTTATTACGCCTGCGCGATGGCTACACCGAATGGACTCCTGGACTGAGGAGTCTCCCTTCACCGTATTCCTCACTTTTAAGTTCAATTAATGCTTTTCACTTCTTCCTCCCTCCTCAATATTATCATCGCAACACTACCCTCCAGCTGCACTTGGGTAGGTGCTAGTGAACCATTGCTACTTTTTTACAAGTTTACTGCACCTTGGGGCATTCCCCTAAACAATAGCACTCGACCTAAAACGTGATTAAAATGCCAGTTAATTAGCCTAGCTTGATAAAGGAACAGAATAAGGCGCTAGCTAGCCTCTCAGTAATGCTCATCGAACTTGAAAGAAGAGTGCCGTTAATGGTATCCTCGAAGCTCTGAACCCTCTATTTAAAGGATTTGTTTGTTTGTTTGTTTGTTTGTTTGTTTTATAACGTGTTTGCATTAAAGTTGAATTTTATCTAAAGCAGATCACCGGGTATAGGACAACGATCGAAAGCAGGCGACCGGCCCATAGCTGACTTTTGTCTCACGCCGTCTGTTCTTCAACGAGCTTTCTATTCGACCGGACGACCACCAACCGTCACCTTGAACTTTGGCAGGCTACCGTTAGCAGTTCGAGGAGACAAAAAAATACCATTCACTACCGCGCGAATCCGAAAGCAAAAGCCGCGAGACTTTTTCCTTCCCTCCTTTCACTTCCTCTCGCCGTTTAGAAAACGCTGTGCCGCTCTTGATCGAAAGCAAGTTTATCGTAAAGGACTCATTAAAAATGCACACACCTGCTCGTCCTCCTGCGTAAGTTTCCAAATCACGCTCCCACCGGTCCTCCCTTCGCCCCTTCTCAGTCACTTCTGGTTCTCCCTTCCTCGTCTGCAATCTCCATTACCTCCCCGTCACTTTTTCTTCCCTTACTTCCAACACCGCCTTCTCCTCACACGCCGCTCCTCCGCACCGTGGCGTCCTGGCTCCCCTGCTCTCCCGATGTGTCCCGCGCCAGCTGGGGGAATTATTAATGAGGGCGAATAAGGAGAGTGTACGTGTGGCGAGCACTTGGCCGCCCAAGATCGAGAGGAGCGCGCAAACGAACGCAAGGCCGCAAGCACGCGAACCCGCGCACGAACGCAGACACACTACGCAATTGTAGGGGAGAGAGGAGAGCAGCCGGCAGCGGCGCGGGAAGAACAATGGGTCCGCGTCGAAATTGGGCCCCGGCCGCAGCGGAGGATCGCCCAATACGCGAGCGGGAAACGAACGGCGAGCTACTACGGGCCCGGAACCCCCCCCCCCCCCCCCCCCCCGCCTTGTTCTTTTCGTGTAAGCTCTTATATATGTGCGTGCGCGAGTGTGTGTGCGGCTGGTTAGTGCCACAGGCGGCGCTCCGCACTCCGCGAACATCGCCTCGATAAAAAGGCGCCCTCGCAGCGGGAACGCGGCGCGATTCCTTCCGCGTAATGAGTCGCGAGAGCGGTTCTTCAGCCTCGTTGGTGTTCGGCACCCGGCGGCTGGTTTCAGTTCGTGAGGCAGAATGTACTCCATTTGCATACGCCGGTGGGGTTGACCAGCTCTAGTGAATGGAGGAGACCAATGTGCGGGTTCGGCGAACGCAAACACTTAGGGAAGGGGGTGTCCGGAAGTGGAGTTGCGTGTTATCCTCTCAGCCGGAAGTCGGGCGAACGCCCTGTGCTCGATCCTCGCCCGTAATCTCTGCGACGCTGAAATTTACTGCACGGCAAGGTCCAGCTGATTCCAGCGCCCGGAATGCAGAAATAATCATGTTTTTCGATAACCGTGACCGCCAGCGAAGGATCACACGCACTCGCAGGTGGCGCGATGTGCGCAATAATTTGTCACAAAATTTTCCAAGTCTTTTATGCACTAGACCCGAAGGCAGTTGGCGTGTGTGCAGACAATGCAATAACTACATTGAGCCCAGTGTTGTGATTTACACATGTCTCCGCGCGACCAGGTGAAAATCCGGAAGAATCGTGCCGAAAGGCAGCAACTGAATGGTCGCTTATGGATGCAGCCAGGCTCTTGATTCTTAAAGGATCCCTCTGAAAGCAATTATAATGCGATAACTTGTTTCGTTTAGAGATTGTGGCACTTTTACTCGTCCCCCGACTGCCAAGGAGTGTTGCAGGACGCCTACTTCTGCTGTACATTTTATGTCGGCACATTATTTATCATAGCTGCCGGGCCCGCCATCGCCACAATTACCGTCACGTTCAGTCCGGTCACTTTCCACTGCTGATTACAAACCTCTCCCAATAACCTCCAGTTACCGATGTCTTGCGCCAGCCAAAGGTCACAGTATTACAGTAAGTTTCCTAACCTCATGGATACATCCGAGCATCGGACAACCTGTGTTCGGTGTCACAATTTCTTTTCTGTACCACAACTGCGACCCGTGCCAGCAGACTATATAGGCCGGACATCAGGAATAAACCTAGGTTTCGGGACTGTTTTAGGCCCGTCACCTTCGGGATACAGATAATCAGACGCAGGACAGCCCGGTCGCCTATCAGTTTCCTACGGTTCGAACACGCAAACTGAGATTTCTGCCAGCCTGATTTTCTAGCACCAGCTAGCGCTTCCTCTTTCAAGTCGAAACTGTGAGTGAGAGTATAGCAGAGAACGTTTCCACTCTCTTGACATCTTTTCGGTCACTCAAGAGGATCGCGCGGGACAACAGAGCAATGAGCGAAGAGTAAACAATAAAGCGTACATTGGACTTGGATTTTCAAACGAGTAGCGAAATAAACAAGGGCAGGAATACGTTGGGTGCTCATGAGAAATGATATTATTTGTGTATTCTGAGCCTCCCCGCGGAGCCATTGCAGAAAGAATCTAGCTCAAGTACATGAAGAAAGGGGTACGCTACACAACCGAGGGCGCGTTGCATATCCACGCAACTGAAGAGAAAATAGAAGCCACAAATTTTAGTCGCATTAGGCGCTGCGTTAAATCTAATTTTAGAAATTTTAGTACCTGTAGTCGGGTGCATAAACACTGCCTTTAGCTTGCTGCTGACCATTTTGTAACTGTACACCAGTAAAAAAAAAAACACCGACAGTCCGGAATGAAACTTTGCCATCGTTTTCCTGCTTTCTGGTGCAAAGTTTTCGCGCTCAGCAAATTTAATTCCGACCAGTGCGGGTCTTGTGCAACAGCGAACTCTCTCCGCTGGCACGTAGTTGGATTTCGGAGGCGCAGTAGAAGTTTTATGGTTGAGTTCACCACGGGAGGGCCCGCTACAGCCGCTTGTTCAGCAACCGAAGCCGTCGGTGCTAATCTTTTTCAGTCACACAATGTGCTTAACAGGGAGGACTCAACAACTGCCAACTCACTGTTCTTCGTAACATTATCTAGTTGTTTTTGTTCTGCAGGTTTCTTTGAACACCAAGTGCTCGAAAGCAGCTGTAACAAATTAAATTCGTATTTCTCTTGCCGCATTAACTGCTACTCCGCAAGAAAAAAGTTTTCTGTTCTAACTTTTTTTCCCGACGTTATTAGCATTAACTACCGGCTTGATGAAAGGAGTGACGCAACGCTATGGGCGAACTTCGTGCGCTGCTTACTCATGCTCTAGTGCTAGCTTTCGCCCCTTCAAAAATGCAGTTATACAAGAATGAAGTTTATAGGACGCTTCAACTAACGCGTTCATTTGTGGACGAATACTCGTTTTAGCTAAGGTTGGGTTTTTCATGCTTAATTACGCTTGTTCGAACTTGTATGATGCAGAGTTTTCCAGCGTAAGTGCCCCACTATTTAGACTACAGCGGTGGCTGACAAAAAAGAAAAAAAAAAGCTGCGGTGGCCGAGTGGTTGAGCATCCGCCGCGTATGCGGGAGGTGCGGGGTTCGATCCCCAGTGCCGCCGGGTACCCACCGGTGATGCAATGGGTACAAGCTTTCCCCTGGTCTGATGTTCGGCTTATTCAGGGTGAAATTCTTGGGAAATGGGTCTTTAGCCCCACCTTGAGTAATCGAAAAATACATTGTGTCATGGCGCTCTTTGGCCATAGATGCCTTTGCGCCAGAAAAAATTATAATCGTCGCCGTCTATTACAGAGCTATCCACGAGATACAATGCTGTATAGCGTAGCATAGTCCTGAACAAGGGAGGGAGGGAGCCTCAATCCACTTACCAACTTTTCGACAAAAGGACATGTTATCATCTAATTGCGTTCGCCCTTCACCTGTAGGATGAAAAGCTTTTGTTGTAGTGAGGAAACGAGGTAGTTCGGGGTGGGGAAAAGTGGGGGCATACAAGGTCCTGAGAAGCTCCTATGCCGGTGAGAACACCCCTAGTGCGGGGCGATAAGCGTGATGTAGTGCAGTGTCAATCAAGAAATGCTATAAAAAATGATGCCGTCTGGAAGACGTTGAAGTAACTAGCGTTAGCTGTTTTTCTTATTAGAATTGATATGAATGAGGTTTAAAGTGAGGTACGCCAATGGAATTACTAATTTGACACCTTGGATTTATAAGTGACGTCATCAATCAATCACCAATTCGATATATTAATGACGTCGCAAATAAATCTCCAGTTGGGTTCCTATTCGATTTACTATAGGGCCGCCATTTTGAATTCCTCGGGCTTGGAAAATTTCACGCCGAAGGGAGGTGGTAGCAAACCTCAAGAAATCGAGAAACGTGATGAGTAAGAGCTAACGTTCTTACAAAATAAAAAAGAAACACCAAGAAGAAAAGGCGGCGAGGAAAGAGAAGAAACGAATAAAAAAGAAAGCAAGTGACAAGAACGTACACGTAGGGCACGTCTTGGAAAAAGAAACTTCTGCTTTGCCAGTTCCGAGACCTTATCAGCGGATCACGTCTGAATCCTACAACACCTGGAGATTATGTTCTCTTTCGACATATTTATAGCGGCAGTTTATAGTGTCTTTAATATAAGAATAAGGAATGCCATGCCGATCTGTATTTTCTACCCCAAGCGCATTTAATGTCTGGTTGTAGAAGGAACAGCTGTTCTTTCTCTTGCAGTTATTTTTATCTGTAGCGGATTCGACGCCTGATTCGAAAATGAGCACCTATTCATTCTCCGAACGGGCTACAAATACGCTACAGATGGATGCAGCTCCCGTACACTGAACAGTTATTCTTCTCCCAATCAGGCTTTAAATTATGTAGCGGTAGAAGAGAGAGGTGTGCTCTATTCACAATTTTAAGTTACAAACGAACAGTGATAAACGTCTCGAAAGGAAACCTAGAATCGCTATGGCGTATTTTCTCAAGAGACACGATCCGTTGACGAGGAATTCTCGCTACTGGCAACCGTGGAGTTTTCCACTGCGCTTGTCCTTCCAATGCACCCTTGCCGCCCGCTTTAGTAATTTTTTTTTATCTCGCCGCCGTTTTTTCCCCGTTTTCTCCATTCTGTTTTCCGCTGCTATACTTGTACATTATTTTCAGATCAACTCTGCACTTCGCCTCACTTTCCGCCGAACCTTATCAGCAGCCACTGGCAACTGACCCGGACAGCTAGAGATTTCCGAGTCCAAGTACGTCACCTTCCTGCCCACTCCCCCCTCCCTCCACCTCTCTCTTTCTCTTTTTTTCCTCCTCCCCTGGTTCTCCCTTCTTCGAGTGAAAAGCCAATACAGTGCCCACTGAGGCTGATAAGACACTTCCTCTTGTCAAAACGTTGGTCAGCTGACTAAGGTCTTTCCCTTCCTCAAGTAAGGGCTTCGAGAGCCGTCTTTGCTTTTTTCTACTTCGCGGCACGGCATCTACGGCGTATTAAAGCTAGGAATGGCATAATTCGGCGCGGAATATGTGCAGCGTTTAGATCATTTTGTATCTTTTGAGCTCAAGAGGTTTTCGGCAATGTTTCATCTAAAAACTTGATCGACTAAATTAAAATGTTCCTTCTAAAAGCGACTACACGCAGTAATATCTTCAATGTGTAACAAATTATTCGCAAAGCGATGGAGCGATTGCGTAGAGGGAGAATTTGTCTATACAGCTAATTTTTTTTACCCGAAAACTCCTGAAAAGCGTTAGGGCCCGAAATGAAGTTTTCTTATGTTCACCTGTATTTTTTCATTCCAAAACTTAAGTGTACTCCGCTGCGTACATTTGCACTGCTAAAAAAACCATCAAACTGCCTGTTTTCAAGCTGTGATGTTCGCGTGTTTGGCACAGATTAATTTTGTGCTCGAGGCCATCGTCGGCTTAGTTGTGCGGGTGCTTAAAGCGAAAGTGCAGCGGAGCGTGCATAAATTCCTTTCGCTGCGAGCTGTGGCAATGAATTATTCCGCAAACAAATGTGCGCCGCCACGCTTGAAGGATCACAGAATAAACAGAGAAAAAAATGAATTTCAAGAGATATATGTAGTGCGTTAATGTAAAAAAAAAAGGAAGGATTACAATCACATACGTTTTCGTGCTGTTCTCCTGACAAGCACTCTTGTTGCCATCTAGGGTTCCCTAACCGTTCGTCGGTGCAAGCTAGCTTTGAGCGCACATTTAAGCTTGCATGTCAAGGTGAAGATCTTCAAAAGCAGCATACAGCACGAATCTCTAGTAAAAAAATAACATGAGTTGTACTCTACTATGCAGTAAATATTAGAAGCTTGGATTTTTCCCGAATTTGAACTTCTTAGACGCATGCGCCTTCTGCAATTCTGTGCCCCAAGCAAACGGGCAGTCATGCGAAATGAAATAAAGTATGCACGGGCACTGGCGGCATGAAGTAAAGACAGAAAGCGTCTTACGAACGCTCTAAGCCCCGCATTACAGTGTCAGAACGTCAAGCGACGTTTATGTCATGCTTAGCGGGCACAGTTTGGGCTCTGCGAAGCTTGTCCAAGTTTGCCTTAAGGCACGGCTTATGAGATTTAAATTTAAAGTTAGGTTAAGATCTAGATTTAAATTTATATTTGAATTTAGATTTAACTTAAGGTTTAGATGTAGATTTTTGTGGTTTAACGTCAGAAAGCGGCTCCCGCTTGATGGACGCCGTAGTGGAGGGCTCTGGATAATTTCGACCACCTGGAGTTCTTTGGCGTACACTGACATCGCACAGCACATGGACCTCTAGCGTTTCGCTCCCATGAAAATGCGACCGCTGTGACCGAGATCGAACCCGCGTCCTTCGCGTCAGCAGCCGAGTACCGTAAACACTGATCCACCGCGGCGGCGCACGACGTGTGAAGGAGTCACCGCTCATAAGTGACAAAGGTCAATGCTTAGATGCTGTGTACCTATCGTGACGCTGGTAAAGGGCCATAGTGTTTTGAGCAAACATATGGTATTGGTTTTTCATTTTTTTTTTGTACACTTCGGATGCATCGAGGCACTGATACAGTCAATATGCATGTGTGTAATTTCTACTGCCGTATAGTGACGATCCTCATATCGCTGTTACTACTGCGATGTTACTGTTGGTGCGGAGTTTGCTTCTCATGTTCATGTTTGGATATGGTGTGATTTCTTCGGTTCGTGGCATTCCTCGCTTGTAATGTAATTTCATTGTTTCTATATGCAGAATTTTTCTGGCAGTTAATGTCACAGAGCAATGTCGATACTTTCTGAAATCATAGTCGGCGGAGTGGAGCAGGACAACCGAGGTTATTGCTTTTTGCCACGGCTACTAGTAGCGCTATCACATTCTGAAATTAATATTTCATGCCTGAAGGATTAACTGCATCCTGCGAGAGACACGGCAACGTGGGGTTTTTTAGCCGTATATACTGCGATAAATCTACGAGCGTTAGTCGATTACGGCCTAATCCTGGGGCAAGTTAAAAATCCCTAATTTATTGATGTGCGGATGTTGCCGAACCTGTGGCCTCGTGCTGAGCGGCCGAACGCGGTTGGCTTTTAGCCAGCATGGTGGGTTCCATGTTCCCCACGGCGTAAAAAAGAACGACAAGCGCACCTGTTTACACGAAATATGGAGTGTTGTACTTATTTCTGCTCGGATTATATGACGTCGTCCGGGAAACATAATCGAGGGCGTCAATTCCACCAGCACACACTTTTTTTTCTAAAGGGCTGCGGAACGCTGACGAATTCGCCGCTGCTTTTTACGCCATGGCCTAATCATAAAAGCAAGCCGAAAGGACATATTTTGTCTCGTTTACAACGCACTTTTTTTCGCTCTTCAGCCTCTCTTTCGTTAAAGTAGTCGGGAATTTCGATGACCACATGTTGGTACTAGCGTGTTATCTTTGTTTTCGCTCCCGTTAAGAAACATGCTGCCTAGTGGAGCAACAGCAGACTTAAAATACGCGTTGCCTTGAACTAAATGCCCAGCGCACACCAGGGTATGTTAGATACTACGTTTAATCCAAAACAAGCACTTTATCATTATGCCCGTGCATGTTTCTTTTTTCCCTCTCGCGCCGCCGCCGCCAGCCAGCACAGTTCCTGCTTTTTTTTAAAATAATATTCCCTCAGAGATTCAAAGCGTGCGCTTTTTCTCATCTATACGTCCACAAAATTGGCAGGAATGCTTCCTTCTCAACTCGCACTTGCCCCATTTCTATTATCTTTTGAGCTGCTCCTCTCGGGGATTCCGGGAAAGTGAAATCGTGCGCGGTTGCTATCGTGTGCAAAGGGAATAACAATAAACAAGCTGGAACCGAGAGATAAAGGGGCTTGGGGACTCCAAAGCGCTCTTTTGTTCTTTTCTTTTTGTTACTACGGGTGCGGCATATCTCTCTCTGCGCTCGGTGCGCACGGACGGCAACTGCAGGCGCGCGTTGCGCGGATGCTGCGGGATTAGCGGGTCGGGCCTGGAATTCGTTAGCAGCAGGACTGGCTGCTATGGAAACTAGGCGGACGCTTCCGTGCCAGGCCGGCATACCGGCCAGGGCGCGGACCTGCAGCGCGGATGAAAAGAAGCAGCGCCAGCACATATAATGACTAAGCATGTTTTGCGCCGTCGCTAGGAGAGCCGTCTCGTTATGAACGAGAGATACCTTCGGAGTACTGTGTCTTGGCGCTTTTAAGGCAGGGCAATGGGGTGGACTCCGCATCATTTTCGCAAAGTCGGTGCAACGCTTCCGGCCGCAGGGCCTCAAGAAGTTGGGGACTTACTGGGCAATTACCGTATACACTCACGTAACGGTCACCTTTTTCTTTTTTAAGATTTTAACAGGCTGCGATCCTGTCAAGAAAAAGGCATTTTTGTGTTGAGTTTTTACGACTACCGTGGAACCCAGAATCTTGGTCCCCCCTTTGCCCGACAGATCTGCGAGAGTCGGCGAACCCTTCATAAAAATAATGCACTGAAAGTCCGGATAATGCTTCGACTGCAGGAACGCATTTTGCGCAATCACGAAGCCTTCGTGCGATATCGGTTCTAAGGGGTTATGACAGAAACGACGCGTCGTCGACATTGTCGCATGCCGTGCGTCACACACAGGTGTCACCGCCCCGCGCGAAGAAAATTGCACATGCGCGAAACGCGGTTCCTCTGTGCAGATTTTTTGAAAAATAATCAGCTGGCAAGCTAGGGAAGCGATCATTACACGAGTTCAGTCGGTATTTTGATGTTTAGTTGTTCGGTCTAAATCGATAATACGCTACTGTGTTTACTGGCCATGCGCATTTGTTTATTCCGGTCGCCGTTCGGAACAAAACAGAAAGAATCAAACGGCGCGCGCGACGGCCGCAGCATAGACACCGGCACAGGCGTTTTGTTATAAAACTTCTCGGAGGTACAGTCACGCAGGCTCGGCCACTTTGAGCGCATCGCTTTTGCGCTTAATGTTGCACTCGATTGTGCCCTCACTGAGGCGCTGAGGAACATCAGTGGGGCGCGAAGAAGCTCAGCTAGCTCTTTTTAACGCGATAGCGTTAAAGGCCCCGTCCCCCCAAAAATACGGCGTCGGGTTTATCGCCGTTGGCTTTGTCGGCGTTGCGACAGAAAAATCACGGCCATGGCTCTGGCAGGCGGTCGCCAGAGAGCAACCTAGGAGGCAGGTGGGCCACCTAGGTTACGTGACCTTGCGACGTCGTCACAACATGCCCACCGGACAGTGAGCAAACTGCCCACCGTGGCAGGTGGCCGCTCGGGAAGAGGAACCTGGGTCGCACAAGTCCCGTCCCTGGCACCGCCTGACATGGCAGGGCAGTGGCGCATCGCTTAACCGCTGCAGCATCGCTCCAGGAGGGGTTTGAGCACTCCCAGGGATCTATGAATATAATCCATAAGAATGACCTTCTGCTTACATGGGCATTAACCCATCACGCTATAGCGTCATAGCCTTAAGGCGGAGCTGAAATGTCCCCTTCGGTTTATTTTTTTTCTCTTCCTGGTTAGGGACTGTGAGGCCCTCCACCATAAAAGGCAAGCCCTGCATCGCGCGAAGCGTAGCGTTGGCGACTTCATAGAACGAAAGGGAAACAGCAGATCGGGGAATGAAGGATGCATAGAGCTTTTTGCGGGAAGAGTGGCACAGTTAAGGAGCTCAGTCGTCGTCACTCAGTGCATTTTCCCTTTGAGCGGCATATCTTTACAATTATGGTAACGCATTGCTTTTGTCAAGGCATACAACTGAACTACGCCATCGACCTGCTCCAGTGCCACGTTTTTGTAGCAATGTTGCCCACGCCAGAGCGTATTGCTCTAGTGCCATGTTTCTGCCACAGCGTTCTCCACACCAACGCATGCAGCGCGCATCTCTCTGGCACTGCCGCCACATAGCTCAAAGAGCGAATATTAGTTTGATAGTATTATTAGGTGGTGAAGAAGACCATGTGCAATGCACCGCGCGAGTGTGTGTTCCAGTTTAACGCTAAGCGTGTTCGGCAGCAAAAAAAAAAAAAAAGCGGTGATAGCCTAGTGCTGCCGCACCGCTACCTGCGAAGCTGATCTGTTCGCGCGGCCGCAGTTCGAATCCCAGTCTTAGATATTTGTTTGATTTCTTTTTATTTATTGCTTTTACTTTGCGGAAACCCCCAAACACCGCAATCCCACAAACATACCAAGATCTTGCTCGGGTCTGACCCATCGGAATAGCGCTTTCTCTGTAAAGCGCACGCCTTTATTTTCTATGCCAGTCTTACTCGGTGCGACCGCAGGGCGAACTTGCAATGCAAGATTATGCTACGCATCGGCAGCTTAGATGATTCCCATCACCAAGCCGCCGCGGTGGCTCAGTGGTTATGGCGCTAGACTCCTGTCCCGGAAGACGCCGGTTCTATCCCGGCGGCGGCGGCGGTCCACTTTAGATGGAGGCAAAATTCTATAGGCCCGTGTGCAGTGCGATGTCAGTGTACGCAAAAGAATCCCAGGTGGTCGAAATTTCCGGAGCCCTTCACTGCGGCGTCCCTCATAGCCTGAGTCGCTTTGGGACGTTAGATCCCAGTAAAGATTCTCATCACTATGTAAATAACAGTACCTTGAAATATTCCACAGCCGCCTTACAGTTAAAAGTGATGCCCAAGAAAGCAGGACTTTACCTGTGCGGAGAAAGGTCTGCAAGGCAAGCGGACGGCTTCGTTCCCCCGCAATAACACTCGGAAATTCATTTTGTGAAGCCCACATTCTATGCGTCCAGTGCGCTCAATAGCGCGTTGCAGGCAGTGTATATAGAGCTGCGGATATCTTTTGCTTGCAACCTTGCCTATTCCGCACTATTACGTTGTCAACAGTAACTAATGAAAGTGGTCGGTTCTTTCAGAGCAGCCATGAATTGGCAGCTGCACCTTTTCGGCTGATGGCGCTGCGGGAGAGAAAAGTGCTGCAGGAACCACTTGACTGGTTGTCTGTGAAGCACGAGAGCATTCATCATCATACTCACGGCGCAATGAGAATATCTCGCGGTATCGTTCCTGTACGCGCGTCAGGCCTATCGCTCACGCTGAAAGACATATATTAGTGTGGGCAGAGACAAAGAAAGAAAAACAATGTTGCCCAGCCCGCACCGCCTAAGGCACAACGGGGTAGAACGCTGCAAGACAGCCCAAAGTATAGGCATCGGCCTCGACAGTAGATGCTTGCTCTGGCGCATGACGACGCCGACTTCACGCGTCTTTTCGAGCCTCGCCTCGTGTTCCTCGGCTGTTTCGCGGGCGCGGGCCGTGGTCGGGTGGCCTCCCGCTTTTGTTGTAGACGCCGTTGCTTCGCATCATTCTACTTCGCTGCGTGCCGACGGCGCTCGGCATCCACATTGACGTTCTGTTTCAAGGAGCTCCTATTCTGAGGGTGGTAATCGCTTTCGATGTCTCATCTCGTCCGACACGACGAGTGCGCCAAGTTCGGTACAGCAGCGGCGCACCGACGACTGGCCGCCGCGCTCGGCTAGCGAGCGCAGTTACGAGACCGGATGCACAGTGAAATTTGGGTGATACCTGGTAAAAATGCTTCGCATTAAAAAAAAACAGAATGAAGCGCTGATTGGAAATGCCGTTTTATTTTGTTCACCTTTGACGAGACGCGGGCTGTTCAAATATATTTTTCGTTCCTTTCTGGCGCAGGCAAGAAAACAGAGCCCAGCCCGTTCGTTATTCCTGTTGTGTCATTGGCCATCCTCATATGCTTTGCAGTGGAGGACCTTGTCGTGTTAAATTATAAAGCGCGCTGCGTACCAGCAAAAGCGGAGCGCATCTAACGGAGCGAACTGGTCGTCTCTGATGCCCTGTGCTCCACCAGAGGAGACCTGAAGCTTGCCTGCCGCATAATTTCTCCATGCGCGCACTGTTGTTAGACGACGAGCTGGGACTCTCGTCTTTTCTCACCAGCGCCACTTTGCAATTCCGCCTCCCCGAGCGCCATGCACCAATACGCTTCAAGCGCGCTTGCGGGAAGCTAACGAGAGCAGCCGGGCTGCTTGCAAGCACTCAGCCTACGCTGAGGACATATTTATTAATAAAGTTATGCAACATCAGCAGGGAACGTTTTTTTGCTGATCAGGTATAGCATCCAGCAAGCGATGTGGAGAACAAAAAAAAACTGACAAAGTTTTTCCTGTTGCTGCTGGAAGCTCAAAATTTGGTGTTTAAACAATCTTAATGAGTTAATAATTAGGCTTCCTACAAAATGAAGCTATCTCGCATATTTCTTTTCCGACCATCTAAGTATGCAAATCAGCTAAAATTGCAAGGACGCTGCATGTTCTTCATATGTGCGGCAATCTTCTGTCCTGTCATTAAAAGTTCAGGCAGAAGCAAGAAGTCGTTATGCGTAATTACCTTGTAATAAAGCAGTTACGATTCATGCAAGAAGATTAAGGATCGCTGCAGTTCAGCCTAACATGTTATTTTTTTAGTACCAGCAATCAAGGTGAAACTTGCGGACTCCCACAAAGTGTGCCCGTGCCAAAGAGTTACACGCGCAGGCACCTTGTTTTTATGTGACCACGCGAAAAACATACCAGAGACTTCTCAACAGCGCTATGTACTGTTGGAGCTTTTCTTGAGAATTGTACCGCTCAGACGGCAAGCTTTGTTAGAAAGTATACATGCTCGGGCGTCCCTCATACTTCACGGGATGCGACACTGCCTCTGGGCAAAGCTCAGAGGTTACCTCATACGGTTACTTGTAACCGAAGCGCAATAAACGACCGACCGACCGACCGACCGACCGACCGACCGACCGACCGACCGACCGACCGACCGACCGACCGACCGACCGACCGACCGACCGACCGACCGACCGACCGACCGACCGACCGACCGACCGACCGACCGACTGACTGACTGACTGACTGACTGACTGACTGACTGACTGACTGACTGACTGACTGACTGACTGACTGACTGACTATCGGAAAGGTATGAACACCGTTCTTGAAATCTGGGGTAAGTTATCGGTGCGATTTATTCCGTTGCAAGGTCCGTGGACGTCTCATCACCATTAAATCTGCATTTAGCTGTACACTCAAAATGATTGAGCACTGGCGCGGAAAGTGTCAGACAGCAATCCATGAAGGAAGAGCACTCCATAGACACAGCATGTGCACAGGCACGCTCACTAAACAACGTACGTGACGATGGGCTGTTTTTCAATTCGGCCGGGAGAGCCTGAATGCCGGTCGCACTCGTAGTCGCGCGAGCGGCGGCGCTGTGCGGAACGCGGTGGCGCCACGTGTTCTTAGCTAGCGACGACCAGGCACCGGCTTGGGAATCTACAAGCGCAACGTGCGTCAAAAAAGCCTCCGTTCAGAGAAAGGAAGTTTACCTTGGCACAGGGACCTATTTATACCTCGAGCCCTTTTGTAGGCCAACAGCTCCTGAGCCGCAGGGCATTTCTTTTTCTAGAGGCTCGACACCCCTGTGGTCGAACAAAGGCTGACGTCTGAAGCCGAAAACTACTTGAACACTCTTCTTGGAGGTTATTTCACTCGGTAAACGACACTTCGCGCTTCAAAAGCAATTGCGCCCCGAGCTGACGACGATTTTCACCTGAGGGTCGCCGCCAGTGGTCGCTTAGCCTTCAGTTCCTCTCTTCTGGCTATTTCACTGAAAGCGTGCAGATCGGACACCCCGAGGCATTCTGGTTCGAACCTGTGGTCGGGAGTCATTTGCTTCACAACAGCCGCGTGGGCAGCCCATCAGGCGGAAACAAAGCGCTGCTATTTCCGTCCGCGAGTCAGGCCTGGATCAGTCTTTGTAGTCCGAAATGTACTCCCAAAACTCAGTCTGCGTTTCTGTGCTTGTGCCTTGTATGCATCATAATATCGTTTTAGTACTTCACCCTTATTTTTCAAATACCCCAACTCATGTTGAAATCTCTTTCATTTTACAAGATACTTTATTATTTTCCTTCTGCCTTCATGCCTGCTAAGCTTTGACAATTGATATTCAGCAGAAAAAGCGGTTACCATGTTCTGATGCAAACTGACAACATAGATTGTCCTGCAAAGCTTGTAAGCCTGTTTAAGCGCTACTTTTTAGAGGAATATGCCAGAAAAAAATGTTAGCACAAAATACCGCTCCGGATAAAGCTGTGCAACATAGTAGAGCCATCAGCCGGCATTCATCACAGTATGTGCCGCATTACTTCCTTGTACAGTACTGGCGAAAATGGGTGCGATTGACGTTTATGGCACTTCAAGGAAGTACCCTCACCAAATTGTAAATCATATGCGACAGTGACACCAATTTTAGGCAGGTTTTAATGAAATGCGGCCGTGTGCTGTCAACAGCACTTTTCGAGTTGTCTTGTGCGCGCACTCCACCGCTACCGCCGACTGACCAGCATACTGAGTGACTCTTGGCAGATAAAGGTTGGTTAAGTTCACGCAAACAAGTCTAGCGACATAATGCGATGCCTGCGTTGCTTTGAACCTCATCAGTTTTCTTTTCACCTAATGCATATCTGGGAACGAAAACTGTTAAGTAAGACACATGCTCTTGTGCGGTTCATGGATTCTCAAGATGTACGAACTGAATTAATATGCGTTCTCGGTATTTACCACGAATGGGCTGCCTCCCCTGCGCCCAGGTGAAATGTGATGCGCATATCATTACTGCGTCGAAGGCACAAGGCACGACGGCCCAAAACTGCACCCAGCGCACCGGATATTTTTGTTTGTTTTTGCTTCTACCGTGGCTGTTACTCTCCTAAGTTTCAAGTTTAGTAACGTAACAACCTGCCAAACAATGCTTTAAATGATTGCTGTCAAGACCGAATCACTTTCGTTTTTTGTTTCGATATTTACTTGGACTTTCTGCAATGCAGCTTTGTGGAGACACGGTCGTAAACGCGGTGTGGCACGCGATCTCGAAACCCTGCAGCTGTCGAACTTTCGTTCAAATGCGCCAAAGAGCGGGCTATTTTAGCGTCCTCGGCTCAAGTCTCATGGGAGAACCAACCCTAGCCCCTGCTGTTCTCTGTCTTTCTCGGCCGCTTCTTAGCTTGTGAGCTTGGGAAAGAACGGCCGTGAAAATGAAAGCGTGAGAACCAAAGAAATACGTAGAATGTATTGGCCATGGTAAAGCTGGAAGAGAATGATAAGTAGCCTTGGCGTGTTATACTTGCGGTTTACGTTTGTGGAGTATTGCGTGACTGAACGAAGACTGAACGAGTCAGCCTCTAGAGCGTGTTCTCAAACTCTGAGCCTGTGTCACGCACACAGATAACACACTCACTTAGCTAAGCGTGCGTTCCTCGTAATGCGAAAGCCACGTACTGCCAAGTGAGAGTCGAAGACACAGTTATATCTCGAGGAAGCTGCAGGGGCAGCTTGCTAACCTCTTGGAAAGTTTCTGGCAGTACTAATGCTAAGCACAATGCTGCGAGTACTGAGGTTGACCTTCTTGCCATTTCCCTCCTTTTTGAATTTTTCTCGAAGCCTGTCAATCTAGTGAGGTGTTCATCGCCAACACAGAAACAGCTCAGAGAGCTCTCGAAGACCAGCCGATATAGTCGTGGGTTGATACGCACACTCAGGAAACCGAGGAGTGGAGGACAGGACCAGAGGCTTAGCGGGAACAAGAACCAGGTGAAGCGGTCACGACAGAGTCGACGAGCGCACACCATATCTTCTTCCTCTTCGTTTCTAATTGGCCTCGAGCAGGTGGCATGGCGAGTTTGAACACATGACAATAGAGGAAGGAGGGTCTGTCGGCCTAGTCTAATCTCCATCTGATTTTACACATGTAGCAATATGTCTAACATCTTAAACAGAATCATCTTGCGCAGTTGCATGAGGTTGTCGAATTCAGGTAGGACGTGCTTTGGACAGTTTCTGCACGGCAGTCAGGACAAAGTATCCTGCCGCTGTGAGCTCACCGCCTTTCACCGCCTGTATCCTACCTCGGAAGAAATTCCTCGACGCCTACCGGCCAGAAGCTCACGTATCTTCCCCATATTTGAAAAAAACAACTTTGCGCTTAACAGACGAAGACAGAGGGAGAACATACAGGAAACACAAGGCGTCTTGTGTGTCGTGTATGTTCTCCCTCTGTCTTTGTCTGTTAAGCGCACAGTTGTTTTTCAAAGATCATGAACCAACTAGCTCGCCAAAAGTGTTACTCTGCCCCATAGGTTCGCAAATCCACCATCGCCAACTCGCCAGACACACCCGGCCTCGGCGACCTCGTTTCGAGGCAATAAGGTTGTGAAGACGTGCAGTCAATTATTCCTCTTGGCGCTCATCCCGCCGACAACTTCGCCAATCATTTATTGATTGAACTGGGTCTCAGGCGCGAAGGCAGACAGCAGACAGGACGGCGCACGGGACTCTTCACGGGTAAGAAACATTGGCCAGTGTCTGCCTTTTGCTCCAGGTGCTTTATTCGCCATACAATGAATCATCCGAGATATTCAAGCGCCCTTAACAAGCAGATGTCGTCTGGGTATTGCGCATTACAAGATGAAGCGAACTGCTGGAAGACTTTGTGGACACTGGTCAGGTCAAAGCTTGGGCAGGAGAACCTAACGTGACAAACCTCCAGCTGCTAAAATGTTCCCTGGTCATCTGAGGCAGTTCTAGGAATAAACTTTCCTTCATAATTGGGCGCTTCAAGATGCCCCCAGTGTGGGCCCAAACACACATCATTAAGAAAGTGCAGTGCGCCGCGACATACGGGAACCTTTCAGTCTTGATACACTGAAATGTCGATTGCACGTGACAGGAGAGAACGTTACGAAAGCCGTCCTCAGTGCAGCAGCGGATATTAAAAAAGAAAGCAATGGGCGTTTAAAAGTTCCTTAATGTCGAGTACATTGCGTAACAACTTGAAAGAAGCAACGGCCTGGTCGACTGTTGAGGCGGTGCCTTTAATGTATAGCTGAAATCGCGTACGTGTATACCACTGGGAAAACCAGTGAGCAGAAAATATCACGTGCTTACAGACAACTGCCTTGTCAGCAATTCTGAACCGGCTGAGTACTAAACGCAGAAAAAAAAGCTGTGATAGCAGAAGTGTACGCTTAGCGTGAAGTTTGGTTTATTACCCAGCTCCAAGCACCTTCCTCTCCTCAAAGTATTTCGGCGCAGCCCATAGCAACATACAAGAAACTAAGCCGACAAAAACGAACAGTAAATTGCGGCCCAAAAAAAAAACGGCGAAAACTTCTGGCAGGAGGCACATCAGAGAAACATTGCCCCCCGCCAAAGTGCTCTTAAGGCCATGTTCGCTGTGCACTCCCCGTCAGGCGCTCTACCAGAGGCCGCGATCGCTGCCGACAGAGCACCTCGGCGAAGCACAGCATTTGGGGCATCTTCGCTCATGACCATCAACGCCAGAGAAGCAGAGTAGGCGGGCTTCCGTTGATTATGCCCCGCATACCGTCAGTGAGGGAGCTGCCATATGCGCTGCCGCTGCGGACAGAAAGGAAGCCGCCTTGTGGGGCGATATACAAACAGCGCACGGCGCGTAAGTGGACGTCATCGAGCGCCCTGAGTGCGCGCGGCGTGCGGACGGTACGATTCCCTCAGGATGCCTCTTCTTCCTCCTTGCCTCCTTGTGCAGAATTTCCGCGGTCCTCCTGCAGGCGGGGCCGTCCGTATCCGCTGTCTATAGTGTTTGTGCGAGCAATACAGGATCATGGTGCAAGCCAAAAGCTGTATGAGGTAGACTCTTTTTCGAGCATGCGGTGCATTAGCCTACAAGAGACAAAATCGCCGGCCAAAACACGCTAGTCCTCCTGGCTGTTTCCTCTTTTTTTCTTTATAGTTGTCTTGGTTCTTTCAGCCAGATGGGCTCTCGCCTTGAATGCTATCCTCATGCACTAACTTTTTCTCTAGACACAACCCAAGCTGCGCACTGACAGCGTATGAAAACGATGTCATAGCGGACCTGAGATGACTGCTTATATAATTCAACACAAATGGTTGGCCCGCATAACGCTTAATCAAAATCAAGAGGCGGGGAGTGTCGTGTAATAAAAAGTGCTTGGCGTCTTCGGCTCTGTCTGGGCTTCTGGAAAGAGAATCAGGGGTGATTTAAGGGCTTGTCGCATTCAGGAGTACCAGTACGCCTCCACCAGATGAGAACTAACGATAGGGTGGCGTGGGTATAGAGGTGGCAGCCGGAAGTGCGTCTGTGTGACGTTGCGCGCTGTGCTGCGTGCCGGTATGGTGCGCGATTTTTCGACCTCTATCTTATTTAGGGGGCTTCATCCTCTTATTTTTGTACCTTAGCCACGCGCAACTAGATATATGGCAAGATGGCATTGTCTTTGACGCTATAATTTGTGCCGCTTAAGGTTTCAATTAAAATACATCACTGCTTCCCTAAAACCCTTGTGAACGGAGCAGTCAAATATGTGTAGGCATCAAATGTGGCGACCCCTCCCTCCCCACCTCATACCTCTATTTCTTTTTTTTATACTTTATCTACCTGGGTAAGAAATAAGTTAATGTTCTCGGAGCTGAGTCGGAATTAAGTCGTTTGAAATAAATGTAATTTCAGCCTGGTGACTGCAGAAACGAGCTTTTTTTTAAAATACATTTGTAAAGTAAAGTAACCATCTGTAGGGGCCCTTATGCACGCAATTTTTCTGCCCGAAATAAACTAAAACTGATGCCTGACAATTTTTTCAGTGTCGCTGCGGAGACGTGAACCGTTAATCGTTCTTTTAATTCGTGTCAGACAAAGTTGAAGCGAAGTGTCCCGCCGTTTCTGCGCATCATTCAGATTTTCGGTCGAACAGGCTCTTTTTCTGTTGCGTAGCAGGTTTTTGCTGCATACGGGAACAAGTAACGACCTTACGTGTTGAGAGGGCTGTTCGGTCTGCAGCGATAACGGCACCCAAAAGAAAAGACATCTCGAACTGGTGACTCTGTCGTCCAGCACAAAGGAACGTGGATCGCGGAGATAATCCCAGATTCTTCGAAAGAATCTGTGCCCTCTCCAGTTCGCATGTTAGTGGCCACAATTGCTCAAACAGAGACTCAGCCAGAAAGGTGCATTTGTGGCGTGACCTTCTTCCACTACCCTCTTCGTTTTATTGCTCCTTGCAGGCGACACTATGGTCTTATGCGCGGGAGTACAGCCGTACTTAAATGTTCCTTTCTACTTTTCCGTCATCCTCTTTACGGTCAGGTAGCTACCACTGGAACTCTGAGTCATGCAACAGAAGCGATTTAAGTTTTCATTTTAGCTAGCAGGTTTCTGCTGAAAAAAAAGTAATAAAAGAAACTCCCG
Organism: Amblyomma americanum; assembly: GCF_052857255.1. NCBI lineage: Eukaryota > Metazoa > Arthropoda > Arachnida > Ixodida > Ixodidae > Amblyomma > Amblyomma americanum. The sequence goes on along the minus strand of NC_135497.1, from coordinate 224,881,058 downwards.
GACAAGGAAAAACTGCAAGATGACAAGCAGCGCCCAACGAAAACGGAACGATTGTATGCGATGGTTAGAGGGTAAAGGCTTCGTTATAAAACAACAAAAATGGTCCTATGCGCTCCGCGCTAGCACGTCTGCTTCAAATGTATTCTTGCGAATGATATACCGCTGTTTTCCGATAGTTAGATTCATGTTAGGGCAAACCACGTGTCAGAAAGAAAAGAATAAAAACGAACTCTAGTCTCGCGAACCATTCAAACCAATATACGAGTAAGTAGTCCCCGTTAATTCAAACAAATTTGAAAAACCTTTCTGCTCTCCTTATATTTAAAGGGACACTGAGGAGAAATTGAAGTTGGCTTGTATAGATAGGATACCAGCTCCTGATCACAAAAACGCGCTCTTATTGAAAACAAAGCTCTTGTAAGGTAGAAAATAGCAAGAACCAAAATACAGGTATCGCCGCCACAGGCCAATCTCGCAAGTACAAGCGTGGTGACGCCATAGGACAAGATACGCCACCTTGGAGGAATTTTCCTTCCTACATGTTGCACGAATCTCTGAGGCTGACAAAGGTAAGTTGCGCGGTTCATTATTGAAGAAAGTTTTGTTTTAAAAACGAATAGTGCACTTTTATCACACAAGGAAGGCATGCAAAAGAACTTGAATGTTGGAAGCAAAAAAAACCGATGCTTGGCGGCGCCACGGGCGGCCAGGAGAGTTTCGATTTTTTATGGCGCTTCGCGTCTATGAGCTCTGCGTGCCCCGTGGTTTTATTTTTGACGCGCCTCGATTTACAAGCGCCGAACAGCAGAGGAACTCCAAGTGCCGCTTCAAGCGCTAGTTAACCTTTGAAGGAGCCTGTTAAGGCTTGTCAGATGATCGCCACGGTCGATGAAAAACTATGATAGCGCGATGTTCGGTGATCGTACAAGGCAGCACTTGTGTATTCGCACGCTTGCCCGGCGAAACATTCCCGACTGTGCCAGTCAACTTCAAACTACTTAACAGAAATCGTTTATTAGGGACGGGAGACAAGGTACAAGGCGGTTCAGAAAAAAATGCTGATGGCCTAGCTCTGTTAGGCCAGGATATACCTAGCGAAATCGCGGGGATTTCTGCATCAAGGAGTGCATTCACTAGATGCGCCTTTATATTGATGGTTATAACTTGAGCCGTCGTGGCGGAGTGGTAGCGTCTCCGCCTCAAACGCTAAAGGCCCCCCTGGTTCAATTCCGAACCTCGGCACAAGATTTCTTCTCTTTTATTCAGTGAGTGGGCGGGGGGTTTTAGTGGCTCCCATAGATGCCGCCACCGAATACGTTTGTTAGCGGTTAAGCAGAGGCTGTGTTAAGGGGCGTCTATGCTGCGGCGTAACGCGCGCGCGCGCTGTACGGCGACGTCACGTCGGTCAAAGCGAGACCCTCTACAACTGCGCTTGACCGCCGACGCGTTCGCGTTCGGCGGCTTCGGCTCACTCTGACCGCACTGGCGGGGAGACTTGGAGCATCTCTATTTCGCGCCGAGTGCGCCAGCCGCCGCCGGCCCGGCCAGACTGATTCGGCTCCGCGGCGAGGTGCGCGTTGTGACGTAGTTCAATAGCTTCGGCAGTTGGACGGAGCTGTTCTTTTCGAGCTCTCGGCTAATTTAATCCATTCACAGCACATATCTGAAGGTACATGCAAGTGGGCGAGAGAGCCCGATCCAGTGGACCCGTTGGATCTAGCGGAAGCCGTTGAAGCTTCGTGTGCCGGCTTTAGTTTCAAGCCGCTGACTTTCAACGCGACCGCCCTTGAGCACCCATCCGTATTTTTTTGTGGCAAAAAAAATAAATAAATAACTTCGCCCTTGCAACCGTGGGAGACCTTGACGCCGCCTGCTGCGCCGTGAAACCGCGCCGTTCAAAGAATCACAATCCGTTTGCCCCAAAGCCCCGGCCAGCCTCCGATGGGCGCAAGGCGCCGACCTTGTCCTGAACCCTCGCGACTCCCCGCACTGGGGTTATGATATTTAGTTTGCAATGGCTGCTCACTGAGGAAGGGAGAAACGACCCGCCGGCGCCTAACCTAACCGTGCTCCCTCAAAAGCATCGCACGCTCTGTGGGGCTGAGCTCGCTGAAATGCAGGCCGGAGCTTTTGCGAGAACTACGTCGTCGGGTTCGGGAACGGGATCCACCGTAACGCTGGCAAGACGCCGGTGCAAACGTAAACGAAGCGACGGTAGCGACCCCCGATAGATGCCTTCAACTTGCGGCGGCGGTAGCTTTCATTTGGCAGCTGTTAGACCGCAGCGCTAGCCGCCAGAAATCACGGAGTCTCCGTTTACGTCACGTTTCACGTCACTCCGTCCTGTGACGTCATAAGAGTTCTCCGTGTCGTCATAAGAGTTCTCGAGTTTGAATCGAGGCGGCGGGAAAAACTTTTTCAACTTCGAATCCAAATTTCTTTGAAATAAATGCATGTCTCGCTCCCGGACAAGCGGCAACAATGCCATAAAATGCCGAACTATCAGATTTTGCTAACAAAAAAAAATTGATAGGTTTCTCCTCAGTGTCCCTTTAAGCGCCAGTTGCCATAACAGAATTACGCTGCGTTTGGTTAACTTCTTGCGTCCGCACGGAACACAGAGCCTGAACATATAGGTTTCGGCGTGCTAAAGTAACTGAACATACGCATTCGTAGAACACTGGATAATTATTACATGTTCGACCTTGCCATCTGGCTAATGAAACTACTTCAGTGACATGGAACAAAACAGCGTTTTGCTGTCAAGCCATTAAAACGCTTTCACATTAACATTTAATTTAGTCCGGACTGCCTTTTTATGATTATGAAGAATATATACAGAGGCAGGATACACATGACACGCATTTTGGGAATTAAAAACTTCAGGCTTCGGACGAATTTCGCTCCTGCGTGGAACCACACAGTGGCATTGAAGCCTGCCATCAAGATATTACAGGTTGCAATGCAAAGTACCATTTCTCTCTTCTCTTTCGGCCCCTTTATCCACCTCACAATGTGGAGGGATGCCAACCGAGCATTACCGGGCTAACCTACCGCGTCATTCAGTTGTACTGCCGCTCTCTTTGCATCAGCGCTAAAAGCGAGCTTAGCAAAAATCACAGAGTGCATTTGAAGCATCAAGTTGTGCTTTTCATATCCACTTATTTCTCATATTTAAAAGCGTCTAGTCCCGTCTACTGTCACGCCTCGTACGATTTCGGCTATTCAGAACTACGGTTAGTTCACGTAAAGATTTACGGTTCGGAGCAGTGTGAATCAAAGAACGCCGTGTGCAGTGTCCCTTTGTAGAACCCGTTAGACGGCCCCCTCTACTTAGATGACGAAGCTGGCATTATGCTCGCAAGCAAGTCATCAAGAGGGCGCTCACGCGCATTTATTTCTCAATTACTTGATAAGAAAGATGCACAAATGTTATGTTACCGTTTCTAGCGGCCCTTTCAAGCATTGTGTTATGTGGTAAGCTCCATGACACTCAACATTCACTCGTCGCACAAAAATCGCAAGGTTTTTTTCTGTCTCAAATTTGTTTTCTGCCGCTAGCCGGTACGTGTAGCTCGAGCGGCGCATTCATTGCGCTTCGCAGCGCTAACAAAAACACCGCAAACGAAAACGAGGCAACTAACCGCTGCGGCAGAAGGATGTCGGGTGGGGGGGGGGGATAACAGCGGCTATTCCTCTCTTGAGCAGCGCGGTCTCGGCGTCGCCGCTGTCAGCCGAGCATACTGGCTGCTCGCTCGCGTCACGCGCGCTTCCCGGCAATTACTGCAGTGCCACGCGCTCGGGGCGGGGGGTTGAGGGGAGGAGGGGTGGGGGGGGGGGGGGCTGCTACGCCGCCGGGAGCCGCTGGGCGATGCACCACCACCGCCGCGGGCCACTCGTCTCGTCTCTGCCGCGACCGCACGCGATGACAGGTTCACCTCCCATCTCGCATGCACCCGCCAGGGAGCCGAGCCCCGCTCGATAACCGCCGTCCTGCTCGCCCCCATCCCACGAGACGTACGCAGCACATGCACGTCGGCATGCGAGCCGAAGAGCGGCCCGGGCGTAGACCCACAGTTGGGTGCAGCCGCGCAGTCACGGTGGCCCCAGTGCGGCAGTGATGAGCCCCCCACTCCTGCGTTTCCTCTCTCTCCCCATACTCCTCGTCCCTTCCTCAAACGAGGGGGGGGGGGGGGGGGCACTGTCTCGAGGTAAAGGGTAAAGGAGACGCATCTTAAGCAAGGAGGATGTGCGCAAGCGGCGCACTTATTGCGATTGTAGCCTGCTTCTTATCCGCGTCTCACACTTAATGAAGCCTCCTTCCAAGCTGCCGAGGAAAGTTGAAGTGCTCGCTCACCGCGGCGCCGCAGTGGCTAAAACGGTGCGTCGCTGGGAGGCGCGAGACTTCAGATCCAGGCTGCGGGCGGCTTCGTTTTTGGACGAGAGGAGGGTGCGGCGCCGCCCCCGTAATGAGATTAAAGAACGCGAAATACCTCGTTATCCTCGCCCCCACGCCTTTCTCGCTCACCCCGACTCTCCCGAAGGCACGCGCGTTTCTCTCTCGCAATAAAGTACCAAAAGCAGAGCGAAATAAATCACCCATTTTGTCGACGCATTCCCACTAGACCCAACACACAGGCAGGATGAAGTGGTAACTACAACTTGGTAAAGAAACTTGCCGTGATGGCCCCACTTTCTTTCGAGTTGCTTCCACCGCTTTGTTTTCAAGACAGCGTCACGAAGAAGGCAATCATTCATGCAGTCAGTAGGTTCCGGAGGAGGCGCTATTGTATGTGCGTAAGTTGTCTGAGTGCACGGTTCCCGGAAGCTTATTCGCTTCATAACTTATCTTAGAAACAAGCGTAAGAAGAACAATTCTCGTGTTCCTTCCTCCATGTAAAAAAAAAAAAATCCCCAGGCTCGCACGTCGCTCAACCTTGTATTTTTATTCTCCCTCGCATCAATGCCCCATTGAAAATCACCCCGAACTTCCACCACCACCATCGTCATCGTTCTATGCCCTTATGCCTGTCGCATGGAGCCAGCTCCGGCAACGCTGCGTCCAAGTTGCTTCAAAGGAGGCGCTCGTGGCGGTTTCCAAGTGCTGCAGAGCAGCAGACACGCCGGTCTGGGCAGCGCAGGCGGCCGCCTTTGGGGACGACTCTCGAGCACGAACGAGGCGGATGAAAGGAGGAGTCTCCGTTCCTCACAAGCTGCGCCTGCCACCCATCCACCACCGTGCGTGCACCTTTTTTTCCCCCAGCCGAGCGGCAGCTGCTACGCACGCATATCGTCTTACACTCAACTCGTGCGAGCAACGCTCGGCTTGCCGCTCCACAGTTGGCATTTCGCTTTTGTTGAGCGTCTCAGCAATGGAAGCCAACACGGAACCGGGGGGATCGCGTTACGTTAGAAGGACTTTCCTTTGTGCGCTTTTGTATTCCCCGTGCGTAGCCCCTTCTAAATGTCAAACTTTAGCGTGCGCGTATTTCTGTGTCTCTCCTTTGTTGTGTTTTTTGCGGCTTTTTCTATGCATTATAACTTGTGCGAACTATTTGCATAAAGAATCGGAAGCATTCGGACTTCATTTCCAGCCCTGTTTTATTTGTTCTTTATCGGATTTCGAGCGCGATTATATAGCCCCGTATTCGAAATGACTCTGATGCGGGCCTATTCGCCATGCTTGTAACGCTACACGTTTTCTTCCGGTTGTTTTACTTCTAACAATAAGGCTGTCTTTGGAACTCTTTGACGTCACGGGCTGCTGCTTCCTTCATACTTAAATAGCGCGATTCTGCCCTATTCACTACCTTCATTTTCTTCTTTTTACTGCCAGTATACCACTCTGCTGCGTGCAGCCTCCTTTCCGTTGCTCCATCGTCTCGCATCCTAGCTCCCCTACCACGTATTTCATACGTGCGCAATCGGTCGCACATGCGCTGTATATTGTTCGCAGTTCTCACTTTCTTCCAAAACTTCGCGCTCTCTCCGCTAAGACCGCGTTAGAATACTGCTTTTGCCGGTTTTTAGTCTTTAGCAAAATGCTTATTCGTGCCCCTCAACTAAGTCGGAGACAGGGAGAAAGAAGCCGGAGATTTAGGGTGACTGGATGTTGACAACACTGTGGTTGATCAGGTTCGTTCTAGTGGCGGTCTTTTAATAAAGTTTGGCCACCTTAGGTCGCATAGCGGGCAACGAAATCTGAGTACACAGGCAGTTCTGCACCTCATCTGCACCGAAATTTAGTGGTAGCGGCGGGGGTCTTACCCTCAAACTCGTACTCAGCAGCACGTCTCACTCAGCATGTCAATTCCAGGAACCACTGGCCGCACGCGCTGATTGCGTGGGGAGTTGAGTTGAGTGGTTGTAAACTACCGGTGGGATTAGCCTTGCAGTTGCTGCCGGCAATTGCTCCACCGTAGCGACACTTAAATAGAAATCACAGAAACACTGTCCGCAAAAACCCAAATAGACATTCCTGAGGTCACCATGAGGAGGCCAAATCCGTGTCCTGCAGGTAAAGTAGAAGGCGAGAAGCATCCCTTCTACTCGACTGGCTCCCGCGCGGGAAAACAATGTCCTGAAGAGAACTGTGAGGAACTCCTGCCTTCTTGAGGGATCCGAATAACACAGCCCGTTCCGCGTTGTACAAAGAACAGCACAAGAGGTAATGTTCTATGTCACCACACACACCACACGTTGAACACAATGGTGACAACGCTAGGCCAGTCTTATAAATCCACGCCGGAGTACGAGCAGAATCCGTGCGAACGCGGTGCAGCAAAGTGGCTTGGTACCTTTTGAGACCCTTGGTCACACATGACTGATGAGGAGAGCTCCACAAAGAACTGAAGTGGCACAACACCACATCTCTGAACATTTGCTTGACTTCATGAGGGACTCCATGTACTGGAATCCCGGAGAGAGCTGTATGGGCGAGGTTGTCTGCTATCTCGGTGCCTAAGACACTTATGTGCGAGGGCACCCATTGAAAACGTATAGAGAAGCCTTTGCTATGTAGATTCTGCACCAAACGTAGGGATCTAAGACTCAAGGCATCAGTGGGGAACCCGTACTCTAACCTTTGAAGGGCAGATTTTGAATCCGTAATTATGACAGTAGGTTGAGGTGTACAACACCGTAGCTTCTTTAGAGCTGCCTCAATGGTAACGCTTTCGGCCATTGTGGAGGACACGACTTTAGTAAAACGAACAGACCAATCATACTTCAAAGACGGAATATGAAAAGCAGCTGCACTAGATCCTCTGACCTTGTCCACAGAGCCGTCAGTAAAAATTTGAAGATGACTGGCATATTCGGTCTCAAGATGTTCCAGTACGAGCGAACGCATTGCCGCTAAAGGAGAATTCCGCTTAGCGCGAACGTGGGGAATTGTCAAGGAACAATCGAGGCTCGGAAAGAACCAAGGTGGCTTCAACGTCTTAGGTCGATCTCGAAGGTCGAGACCCAGAGAACGAAGAGTATTTAAAGCCAAGTACGCCCGGGACTCAAATCTCTTTCGAAGGCGCTGTAGAAGCGCTCTCCCGGCAACAGTCTCTCTGAGGCGGCCAATTTGCAGCAAAAGTCTTTGTGAAGCGGCTAGCCGAAGAGGTTTCGATTGAGACTCATACAGTACTGCATTGTTTGGAGCAGCCTGCGGAACGCCGAGAGCCCTCCTTAGTCCCATTCTGTGCAAAACCTCAAGGCGTTCCAGCTGCGATACCGAGGGGGAAATTAAAGGGAGCTGGTACATTATGCGACTTGTCACCAGGGCATCGTGAAGCCTGATAATTGAAGCAGGATGGTGTCCCCATTGCTCACTAGCAACTCTACGAATCACATTGAGACGCGAAGATAGTGAAGCCACAATCGAGTCCACAGCTCGTCGCCACTGTAGACGTGAGTCAATAGTGACGCCCAAAAAACGTATGTGGTTAACCTGACGAAGGCAAGACTGATCAAGGTCTATGCTCAGCCGCGCATACCGTCGTCCCCTACCTGGAAACAAGACGAAGCCAGATTTTTCCACCGAGAGAGTCAACCCAACACCTTGAAGGTAACTTTTAACTGAAAGCAAGGCCTGTCGCGCTAATAGAGCTAAGCGTTTGTGTTGATATCCGGTTAACCAAAGACAAATGTCGTCTGCATATATCGACATATGGACATGCCTACAATGTTTTTGCACTTTTGCGGGAAGACCAGCCATGATAACATTAAAGAGCGTTGGGGACAGGACACTACCCTGAGGTTCCGCTCGCGATACCGCCCTTTCGGAGCTCATTGTACTGCCTAACCGCACTCGAAATTTACGATCACTGAGAAATGAGTGAATGAATCGCAGAAGATAGCCCTGTACGCCTATGACCTGCAGACTATTCAGTATTGAGCTCTGGAGGATGCTATCATAAGCCTTTGATACGTCTAGGAAAATAGCTAGTGTTGAAAGTCCAAAAGCACTCTGATGCTCAATGTGGCTTATCAAGTCCAGGACGCTATCTTGCGCGCTTAAACCTGTGCGGAATCCAGTCATGCATGTTGGTAGTGCCCTTCTATCCTCAAGCCACCAAGACAAACGCTTACTTGCCATCTTCTCCATGAGCTTAGCCACACACGACGTCAGCGATACAGGACGATACGAGGCCGCATCTGTCATCTCTTTGCTGGCCTTCAGCAGTGGGACTACACAAGCCACCTTCCATGAAGGGGGAACGTCACCAGACTCCCACACTCGATTGAGATAGGTTAGGAGCATCTTCCGGTGTTCCAGAGGCAGGTTCTGTAACATTTGATTGGTAATGCCGTCAGGACCTGGTGCACAGCGACGCCGCAGGCTGCGAAGCGCTGTCTGTAGTTCTCGAAGTGTGAACGGGGCGTCCATAACAGACGGAGACGTAGCAGCAGAGCGCAGGGATGAATGCCTGGTCTGGAATTTACAAATGCATCCGCAAATTCCTCTGCCAAGCACACGAGATGTTTCTGCGTGCGCAATGCAAGCGCCTCGAAAGGTTTACTCGGACGAGAGCCACCAGCAAGACTGCCAACGACACGCCAGATTCTCGTTATCGGTGAGAAAACAGTCAAACTAGCGCAAAAGGATGCCCCCTGGGACCTACAGAGCTTGTTCGCATGACGTCTAATGGCAGAGTTGAGCCTGTTGAAAGTTGTGTTCAAGGCTCTGTCGTCCTTCTTCCGCAACAGTTGTCGCTCCGCCCTTCTGCGCGCTGCGCAGAGGTTCCTGAGTTTTAAATCCGGAGTCGGAAAATGATCAGGTAGCTTGAGCGCCGTGGTAGCAGCCATCTTAGCATAAATCATTTTGTCTGTCACATCACCGGAAACACAGGCTACGTGCTCCCTGTATTTGTCCCAATTTACAACATGGCAAATTTTAGGACCACGCAGATGGAAGTCGGCAGTAAACACAAATATCGGGTAGTGATCACTTCCCATTCGGTCAGCTCTAAATGACCACTGCACACGGACGTCAGGTGAATGTAAGGTTAGGTCTATAGATGTGGGTGAGGTTGGAGGCCGAAAGAAAGTGGGACTTCCGTCATTGGCCACGCACAGGTCCAAACTGTCGATGACTTCTACAAGTTGGCGTCCGCGAGGATCTGTGTTCCTGTCACCCCAGGCAGGGGCGTTGAAGTCACCGCAGATGATTCTGGGTGCTGGGCAGCGGTCACAAAGTTGCTGGAGGAACAAAGCCATATCGACCTTCTTCCGCGGGGACACGTATACTGATGCAATGGACAGAGTTCGGAAGGCGAGCCGAATCCTCACAGCCACTGCCTCAATACTGTCGGTGCAAAGATCGGTGACGTTCAAAGCCACATGAGGAATCTCCCTTCGTATGTAAAGGGCGGCACTTCCTGCGGGAAAAGACTTTATGCTGCAATTCTTGTGGGCGACGTATCCCGGCAAAGACCTCCCGCTTGGCAAGCCAGCCTCCGAGAGGGCCAGTACTGGAACACAGGTCTCTTTCAAGAACAATTTTAGTTCTGCTAATCGACTTATAATCCCAGCGCAGTTCCATTGCATGATAAACGGCACTTTTCTAGGGTTTTTAGTTGCAACAGGTTGAAGAAAACTAGCCATCTAGGAGTTGAAGTTCTCTGCGAAGGCGGTGATCAAGGTCTCAAAGGAAAGCACCAGCTGTATAAAGTTCTTCAATGTGCCAGGCTGCATCGCTTGGCTATATGAACGCAGGACATCAAACAAAACGCGTAGAATGTCGGAGAGATTCCGGCTTTTGAGCTCCTTATTTTGCTGCACGCACTGGGGCACCACTTCGACAAAAGACGGGGACTGGGACCCACTCTTGGCCACGGTAGCTGGTGTCTGCATCTCTTTTAAGGCAAGGGGATGTCCTCCATGTTGTCGAGTCTTGCTGTGATCTGGTCGCTGAGGAACATGGACACTTTTTGCAGAAGCAGATCGAACAGCCAGCTCACCCTCGGAGGCCGTTGCCAACTTGCTCGGATCAGGTCGTGCAGCGACGTCGCTTGCTACCACGTCCCGAGCTTCCGACTCGAGCGCAGGGAACTCTTCACTTCCATGTATCGGCTTCTCAGTAGGTTGTGGTTTGGGGCCACTAATGAAGGACTTGCGACGGTGTAAGGCGCTTACACGGAATGTGCAGCCACTGAAACTCGCTGGATGGTCACCTCCACAATTAGCGCAAGCAAAATCTGCCTTGCACTCTTTGTAATCATGGCCACCACCACACCGCTTGCAACGTTGATCTTTGTTGCAAACTCTCGCTACATGTCCAAAGCGTTGGCACCTGAAGCACCGGGGAGGAGTTTCAACGAACTCGTGGACGGCATGTTTGGCGAAACCAAGGTCAATTATTCCACGGCGCTCGGTGTTGGGAGCAAACGTTAGCACAATAGAGTTTGTAGGCTTCGCTGCCCGTTGTTGTTCTCCAGGCTCCACCCGGCGCATTAACCGTCGCACGTGCAGAACTGCTTGCGGCTTCAAGTAGTCAAGAAGGGCACTTTCCGAATACCACACTGGTACTCCCCTTATAACACATGTGTTAGTCATGTAGGAGTGTGGCAACCGGGCTTGAACTCGTATGCCACCGATCTGAGAGCACCGCAGAAGAATGTCTACTTGCTCTTCCGTTGAGATATCTAGATGAAGAGCCCCTTGCGTTGTGAAGCGACTGCGAATCGGAGCAGATCCCAGTAGTACTTTAATATCATCGAACAGCCGGATAGGGTTCCACTCTCTGAAGTCAACTCCTTTCTCTTTTGGCTGAACTATCACTGGGATGCCGACTGTCCGGTGCTTCCGATGACTCACCACTTTGAAGCCATCGTTGTCCAATTCCGCCATGTCAGCCACTTCCTCGTCAGAGGCGACGATAGTTGAGTCGTCCCCACTGAGCGATGATGACGCACTGCACTGCTGGACGTCCCTGATGACTGGCAGATCCCTCCATGTGATGCCATGGCCGCCTCCGCCCCACTGGGCTCCTTCGGATGGCGCTGTCCCTTTAAGGATACCGGCGCCGGAGCTGCCGTACCCTTCCCGTAGGGACCGTACCGCCTTAAAGACGCGGCCGCCTTCCAAGGATGGAAATAACCTAGTTAATAACTAGAAAACAAGGCAAAATTACTGAGCTGAGGTGACAACAGATCGAGCAGCGTCGTCTAGCAAAACGCCCGCAAATGTGGGAAGTGTGATCACCCCAGCAGTTCGGCCAATAGGTACCGTAATTTCCTACATGCAGTCCGCAGTGCTCAATTTCGGCTAAAAAGACATATTTTACTAGATTTCCGCACTTGGTGCAAAGCCCGCGCCCGATACATAGTTCGTACTCGGCACATATTGTTACGGTACATAATCACGTTGGTGCATTTTGTGATATATTGGGTGATATTGAAAAAAAAATACTCTGTAAACGGTACCTTCGCAGTTCGTTAATCCCTAAAGTTTAGTATACCGGATTTTACACCAGTTATGCCGCGCGCTATGCTGTCTATGTGTGCATAATTGAAGATGGAATCAAGAGGTCGATCTGTAAAGTGTCTTACTTCCCTCGACACGCCTCTGCTACCTGCAGCATAATTACTTTCTCCCCCACTCTCCCCCAGAGGCTGACAGAAAGTGGTGACAATGACAATCACCCAACACGTCGCGACGTCGGCCTGCTCATGAGACGGTGATCTCTGCTCGCCTTTGCATGTTTCCAGATGATTACGAGGACATAGTTTTGTAAACCGTGATTTAGTCATCCACTCATCAAAGCGGTTACAGTACACCCCATATGACGCGAGCAAGAAAAGAAAGAAAAAAAAATAAGCTGCACTTTAGCTAATGCTGGACCTGGTTAGAGAGCGAAAGCTGTGGTGTATCGGGCAAGTAGACGTGGCTTGGCGTCTGTAAAGTTGAGTGTGCTCCGGACACTGGATACGCATCGCACTCACACTGCCACCCTGGCAGATAGCAGTTAAATTAATGGTTGATCGCGAGAGGTTGCTCATCCAATGAACGCTGCGGCCTATTGCTGCAGTGCCGCGTGTATGCCACAACGTTGCCAGCGCAAATGCATACAGCCCGCATCTCTCTCTCACCACCGCCAAGCACCTTAAAGCGCGATTGAGGCGTCCACTGACACAGGGAGCCAGTTATGCGCTCTCACTTTCCTCAAAATCATCGAAGTCTAGAACGTTGTCGACGCCAACGCCAATGAACACAATGAACACTGACGGCCTATTGCTTCAGTGCGCGTTTCTGCCACAACATTGTCAATGCCAACGCATGCAGCGCACATGTGTCCCTACCGCCACGTATAGCTTAAAGCGCAACTGAGGTGTCCACTGTCCCAGGGGGCCAGTTATGCGCCTTTCCTTTGCTTTCGGAGCTCCCGCTCTTCATCAGTTTCGGCGCAGCTCTGGAGCGGCTGAAGGTCGCTGAAGGTCAAAGCGAAGGAGTCGGCGAAACTCGCGGAACATGGCGTAGTAAAGCTCTCACTTCAAAAATAACTCGAGTGTCTAATTATGATACGCTGTTAGCACGACACGAAAAGCGTTCCTCCTACTTTAACGCTTTAAGTAGGCGTTCCTTCGAAATCGTTGGCTTTTTTTCGTTAATTTCCTAGTTGGGGTGTAGATTGCACCGCTCAACAAGCAGCGGCAGACGCAGGAAGTATAACGTCGCTGGAGATGGAAGCCGGTACTGCTGCACGATGCGGGCACAAGGGAAAGGCAGAGGAGCGAGTTCACACTCCAGCTCAGTTCGTCGTATTTTATAAGCGCATAACAACGGCAGAATGTCGTGAGGCATTGTAAGGAAGTTGACATGTGCCAATAAATATCTTGCGTAGTAAAATTCTTTACATTTTCTCGACTTATGAGTTGAGCAAATGAAGCTGAATATGCTTGCAATTCTTTTCTCAACAACAGCGTTAATTCGCACCATAGATCTTCCACGTGTGGCCGAAAACTGCCAAAAGGAGCTGCGGCGCAAATTCGTATCGCCGCCAATATGCCGGCGACGCTACGTGTTGAATCCACTCTCAGATGGTATCTCGTTCGCGAAATGGTTCTTCTCGCGTCCTTTGGCAGTTGGTAGCAGCCATAAATATGGACAGAAGTGTGAGTGGGTCGACCTGTGCGCAAAGCATATGGGCCAGCTTTCGATCGACATCCTGCGACGCCCATAACAAGACTGCAGGGAACAGTGCCACGTTCTGCAGCTAAACCGGCGGCCTAACGGAGGTTTGTTAGTTCGATCCTGGTGCTGCGGAGTGTTTGCGCCAGCCCGGCCCTGATGAAAGATAATCGCAGCGGCATCGCAGGTCGTCCGACGAGTGCAGCATGCGGCCGTGCTCTCGACGTGTCTGCGACTGAACGCAGGTGCATGTTAGGTACTGAGTCGCCGCTGACATTCGACGCATAATTCATCAGGGCGTTGGCACTTCGCACTTTGTTGGGTTTGGCAGCGCGAGCAGATGATGGATGATCGTAGGAGAGAGACGAAGGCAGAAGAGAGCGCCGACCACCCACTAAGAGTTCGGTTATAAACCAGCCTATTCAGTGTAAGTCAAGAGAGGCTTATTCTAACAAGATACGGGAAGTGAACGCATAAAAATGAAAGGGAACAATTCCGGGCCACACTTTCTCCACTCTGCGTTTAGCACGACAGTGCGAGAACTGAAAGCTAAACGCGACATCAAGCGCGCCAGCGCGTCTTTTGATCCGAGGAATGGACAGGAACTGGCAGAAGGTTTATTTTTTGACTGATTTGTCTGGTCAGCCTTTTCTCCGTATGCTCTTAACCTTATACGTGTTGGTACGTACCTTGCGAGCGAGAAACCTGTATTTTCCTCTTAACGTATTACTTCAGTGCATCACGCCCCGTTCTATTCTTGCATTTTGAACGTATTAGGGAAAGGCGCATTCAGGCTTTATTAGTTTTAGAGGGTACTGCAGCCGAATACAAATGGGTTACACGGTTATAAGTTTCGTTACGTGTGTTGTAATGAAGGCAAACATTGATAATTATTTTTCTTTTCTTCTTTCCTTTCGTTTTCCTCTTTCCTTTTTCTTTTTCTGTTTTCTTCTTCCTTCATGGTCTTTGACAGAAAAATAAATAGGAGACTTTGTTTAAAGTTTCAGGTGCCAAAGGGCTAAGAAATGGACCGTTGTGGAGAGCTCGAAGCTCATTTCAGCCCAAAGATAGTCATTGTTGTTAAAATGCTACAAAAACTTGTTTTTCAGAATTTGGTTTACATCTGAACTAAGATACTCTCGTCGTTAGCATCAAACAGTCTGAACATGCAATTATAAGTGCTCCGCGCGAGGGACATCCCTACACACTGAGACGCTACGAGAGAAGCAGCTAGCTACCAAAGGATCCCTTACAGAAAAGGATATCGAATTTTTAATATCAATTGTATATAATCATGGTGAGCCATTAGAAATTAATCACAAAGACCACACCTTTTGTGTTCTTGCATCAGATCGACATCACAGATTACTGATAAACTTTTGCTTCAACTTTCTGGTATCGGACTGTCACCTTAAATTCTTGATGAATTTTTTGCATTGACTTTTCTGATAAAAAAAGATTGTTTGATTGCTCAAATCATTGTTCATGTAGACATTAGAGCAGTGCCTGTTTCAAATACCTCCCTACACATTTTTTTAAATGGCTCTTGCAGTAATAATGAACATGAACTAATAGTACCTTGCAGTTCAATCTATTGATTTGTACCTGCAAGAGATTGCATAAGTGACGTCAGAATTCTTTTAGAAAACCCTGCCTATTAGCAACTCCCAAATAACGCCTATTGGGAGGCCATTTACTGCGGATATATAAGCACGAAACCGAGGTCTGGAGTCGTTAGGATTACGTGAGTATCGGTGTGGCATGAAAGTCGAGCCTGCTTATAGCGGCCGCAGACAATGAACGTTCGCTTATTACGAACGAGGGTGGTGCTACCGTCAGGATATACATTAGAGCAATGGCAATTCGTCTCGGAAATGAACTGCAGCCAAAGTACTCAGTTATAGTGAGCCAGGAGGCGCGATAAAATTGCCCCCCCCCCCCCCCCCCCGTCGCAAAGCTCACTCCGGCGCGGAGACGTAAAGAGCGTCTGCCAGCCTACGCGATACCACCCCGGAAAAAATCTTGGCCGCAAGGCGTAAAGGCGACGCTGCAACTGCAGATCACTGCCGGCCATGCGTGCGCCGATGGCCTATGCAAGGTCGATCATTGCTTGTGTGTGTGCGGGTTGGGAAAAGCGTAGGTGCACACGAGTTAAGAGCTGTGTCGAATGCGAAGCTACTGCGCACAGTAGTGGATCAACCAGACGTAAAGATATGAGAAGCTTGAATGCCTTGCTGTCCCCGCTGGTCACATGGTATGCGCCACGTGACCAGTGGGCTCTCTGCCTCTCGAGCTGCTAAAGATAGCACACAGTGCCGCTGATGTCTGTACGGACGTAACCTGCGCTAGTTTAGAGAGCCATTTCTTTCTCAAGGGTGCTGGTATATTTGAAACAGACATCATAGAAACAGCATTTAGTGAGCCGAGATGGGTTAAAATAATAAGCACGTGAGTGCGATCCCGACATATCCACCTTAAGTCATGGGTATCGGCCATCAACAGTACTGATATCTACAACCTGTATGTTCGTTTATCATATTAGCTATAAGCTCCGTTTCAATTCACGAGTTCATTGAGTCGTCAGAGAATTTCGCACCACGAGCTCATGCCCGGTGGAAACAATAAACTTGAATCACTTCGCGGAGCGAATTAGCGGCAATTATTTGACGGGTTATTGCTAATGGCTGAGTCGATACGAATAGGTAATTTGGCTGCATCAGTGAACCGATGAGCTCAGGTCGTAATTATTTAAGCATATAATCGAGAATATTCGAAACGGGCCGGTGATTGCGATTAAATCAATTATTGTAGGCGAGGAGAAGCTTGCCGCGTTATGGGCGAGCAGAAAGGAACAATCGAAGGCTCCCGGCCTTACCGACACGACAGATAACTCTGACTTCGATGTTTTCCCGCTCGAATGACTTCGATCTTCGTATAAGTTTCGGTGTTTAGCGCTAGGAGGAGCCACTGCTACCCCCTTACCTTATCTCTCATGTCGTTGTTTGTTCAGAGACCTTTTTTTACGTCGATTTTGCGCACATCATTTCGAGTTGATCGCACAGGATTTTCTGTTAGCTTAACTCTGAGGCACACCTACGCGCTGTACACGGCGAAACCTTTCTGTACTGTTCACTACCTCAAGCCTCTGGAGTGTCATAAGCGCCAACGCAGGGCTCGGAAACTGTTCTCGTCACAAGCCGAGATGCTCTGAAAAAAAAAAATCTTTGCCCTCGTTTCTCCACAATCGGCGGTCGCTGATTCTCTTCGCAACGTGATGGCTTGTTTTGCAGGGTCGTCCATAGTTCTCAATCGGTCATCGGCTGGTATAGCACGTCGCTGAGACATCTGCCGGCGAAGCGAGCACTAGCTGACCAGTCTGAGCAGCTCATTACGGAAATGATGGGGTTGTCCGAACACTGCGGTCTAAAATGGCGCGACAACGCCCTCTTGATTGTACCAAGATTAACGCGTTGGTTTTGTATTCCGCAGACACGAGAGCGCGTAAGGCGCCCAACACTGGGTTCGCGCTCCACCCAGCCATGGTGCACGTAGGCGGTCCAGCGTGTGGTGCTACGCGCGCCATCTGCATTCTCGAAATATAATTAATTTGCTAGGATGAATAATCTGGGAGTATGTGTTTAGCAAAGGCGTTTTGGAGGCAAACGGCTCAGTTTGAGCCAGCGCTGGGTACACTGTCCGCCACTTGGTCTCAACCCTTCATCAATCAAAACACAATGCTTCCTTTAGCCACAACGGAAAGCGTATAGCTTATGCAGTGTCCCAGCTTTATTTTATCATTACTCATCGATCGCTCGCAAGATCGCATGTGCACAAAGCAAAGACTGCCATGAGCGCATAGCAGGTCTGTCGAGATGCACGGCATCTAGCCCGTTCCTTTGTACGCATTTCAGTCGGCAACCAGATGGCGGCACTTTCGCCCCTGCCCTTCCTTTTAGTAGTAACCTCTTCCGCATTGCTTCCTTGGGCCACTGAGCATGTTGCCAGATGTAGTTGTTCTGTCAACAACTTCCGCGGTGGCAGCAACACCGGACTCGCAGTGCGTTAGCTCTTATTAGTGCATGCGTAAATCAACGTTATGCCGTGTTGTTTTCCCTTAATATTTTTAATGTTTTTCTTGAGCTTCTTTGTAGACAGTTACGCGTTTGGGCTCTAAGGTGCCTCCTCTTTTGCTTCTTAGCACTGCTACCCGAATTGTCTTTTTTTTTTTTGCTATCAGCTACGTGAAAGGTTCATGCCTGTTTAACTTCTCATACCGTGAATACCGGTATTTTTTTAATATTCTACGCCCGTAATCTCACCCTCCCAAGGAGAGCGATTTTTGTTTCCCCGCCCCGTCCTCCGCCTCCAAAATCTGGCGACAAGCAGCAATGCCGTGTTTCCTCTACGCCTCGACCCCTTCCTTCAAGACCCTGACACACACACACCAGGCCACCTTCTGGAAGCGGAGCTAAGCGGCTATGCACTTCTCGCCAAAAACAACACCAAAACTGCCAGACAGTCGCGGAGCTGCGCAGACATCGAGTCACCTGTGGAGCACGCGAGCACGCCTCTTATCGCATTTACATAGGTCTCCACTCGCGCGGCGGCCTATTCCGCCGAAAGGGCGCCCAAGTGTCCCGCTTACGGCCAAACTTTGCGGCCAATGACAGACAGCCAGATCCACGGCGCTCAGCGATCGGCCAGTCCTGCGAATGCGGGCCGTGGGTGGTGCGTAAGCGGAGCACAGGCTGCTACTGCGCGGGCGACAGCCGGGGGACGCGTGCACGAGCAGGCCAACGATCGGCAGGTCGCCTTTCTTTCAGGGGCGGCCTTGGCACTCACGCCGTCTGGGTAACGCGGGCACGACGATGGACTTCTCCGCTGCTGCCGCGTCCCTAAACGTCTAACGATTTATCGAGCCTGGCGGCGCACGACTGCGCCCGGCCGAAGGCTTATTCCGCTGCGTGGTTCCTGGCGCGATCGAAGCCTCCTGCAGGCGCTGTCGAACGCCGCGCTTGCGGCCACGAGCGAAAGGACCCGACTCCGCTGCTGTGCGCGGGGCTAGCCGAAGGGCGCTCTCCCGCAGCGCTTATCTTTGGTGCGGGCCGTCCGGCCGGGGTGAAGACACACACAGACGCATCTTTTTCCAAGGAAAAAAAAAACACGTTTCCAATGTGAGGCAGTAATTACGTAGATTTTGTTTCGTTCCATGAAGCTATTTGTTACTGAGTGCGAAGACGCGATTATGGTTTGGCAGATTAAAACAATGTTGATTCGGTTGAAAAGAAACGGGCGTAGGAGAGAGCAGGACTTGCTGCTATTGTTTCGACGCTGGTCTGCGCTCATTTATGGCTGAAAATAAGTTTCCAGTGCCCGTGATTTCTATCTGCTTCTGCATCCAAGGCCTCTGTTCTTCCGAGGTTTCTTCGGCCACGCGTTGTTTGCTCCTGAACGCGCTATCACACCACCCGCTGGCTGTGTACAGTCCAAGAACTTTTTTTTTATGGGGAATTTAACGTCCCAAAGCGACTCAGGCTATGAGGGACGCCGTAGTGAAGGGCTCCGGAAATTTCGACCACCTGGGGTTCTTTTACGTGCACTGACATCGCACAGCACACGGGCCTCTAGAATTTCGCCTCCATCGAAATTCGACCGCCGCGGCCGGGATCGAACCCGCGTCTTTCGGGCCGGCAGCCGAGTGCCATAACCACTCAGCCACCGCGGCGGCTGTCCAAGAACTATATAGTAACAAGAAGCCCTGTGGTGTTGTGCACGCCGGCGGTCACCACTGACAACGGCTTACGGCTCGTTTATTTTTTGACTAAAAATACGAACTGTGCTTGCCTTCGTGAATGTGTATACTGTGACGGAAAATGCCCTCCCCCCCCCCCCCCTATACTTCTTCGTCCCAAATTATTTCCTGTGAGCCGAGGCTTTGTTTACGTACCCATACATGAGAAAAAAAAACATGTGTAAAGCCCTCCGATTTCACTCCCTTGGCAACTACAGTTTTACCTGTCCCAAGTTTGATAACCCTCACTGCGACTTGGTGCGCCATCGTACCGAGCAACGTTGTCGCGACGATCTCTCCCAACCCCTTGCTCGAATAATTTCTTACGTAGTAACTGACGTAGTTTACATGTTTCTGTCTACAATATATGCTAAGCCAAACCTGCCCAGGTTGCATGTGTCCCTTCTCTTCCATCGCACATCCTGGACAATTTTATTCTTACCCTTAGTAAATAGTGTATATATGAATACTCCATGTGTCCTTTCTTCCTGTACCCTCACCTCTTTCATTTCACTTCTTCAAACTGCCTGCTATCCTTTATTCCCGCTGCCCCAGCTCAGGTGCCGCCGCCACAGTGATGGCAGATGCCGGGGTTAGCAAAAATCTTTTGCCTTCTTTTTTGTTTTTGTTTTATTAAACACTAACTACTACTACTACTACTCTCTCCCTCATCTGATACGGCAAGAATGAAAGCGAGAATAAGAGTGTGGCAGGCAAGTTCCTTAACTGCCTTCTTCGGGAACGCTATGATCCAAAAAAGGGCGCGAAAAATTAATTTCTTTCAATTTCACTTCAAGCTTGGTTCTCGCTTGAAAATTGACACCTGTCCGTAAAGCAAGGCAAAAATACACCGCCCTTAATATTTACTGCAGAGGCGGCGCACAATAATTTATCGGTATTTTATTTTGACATACGTATAGGAAGTCGGTGTGTTTCTATATTTATCCTCCTCCGCTCCTATATTTTCTTTAACAAACATTGATGCACACGGGCACTTTAAAGTTCGCAGAGGCATGATATGGACAGCGCCGATGAAGAAATGCATCAATGCACACCGTTCCTTACGATAGCGGCAGGCCCCGGCTTTCAGCGCACGCTGGCGCCTCAAATCTTCGTCGAATACAGAGATGCGTACCCCCTCAAGACAAAACCTAACAGCGCTTTCAAGAACACTCATCTTCCGCTTCTTGTAACTTAAAAAGCATCCAAATACAAAAAGAAAAAATATAATGAGTATCCTTGATTCAGAAACGACAGCAGCTCCAAGGTAAGAAAGAAATCTTCTAGCGCTGTCCAATTTCTGCGGCCAAAGTTTAGCATCCCTAAAATCGAAGTTGAGTTTAAAAGCCGCAGTAATAGCGGTCAGCTTAAACTCACTCAGAATCAGTCTAATGATGCCAGTAATCGCAGTCTAAAACATATTTCCCCTCCGCCTGGCAGCCCTAATTTTGTCCTCTCACCATTTTTTTTTTTTTTTTGCAGGCTAGTTTGCCCAGTACTTTGCTTTAGGCATTTAGTGCTTTGGTTTCCAACTGCACTCGTCTGCAGAAAGAGACACGAGCACGAATTTTATCGTACCTAACTGCGCTTCATTTCCAAAGGACTTACTCGCTCGGGCACTGCTTTTGATGGTTCTGGGCTCCGTCACTTGGGGCGTTTGCTCGGGACCAATTCGCTCGCAGCTCCGGACACCGTTTTGTCGCCCTCTCTCGGGCGAACCGGCAGGCCGCTGTCGGCAGCTAAGCGGAGCTTGGGGGGCAAAGTGTTTCAGGGGCTCTTTCGCCACTTGCAACGCGATGGCGAAAAGGGATGCCTATATACGCGGGAGCTGTAGGGCGAAGGGCACGGAGGCAGATGCCCAACGAGCGATAAGCTCGGTACGCATCAGCGGGCACGCAAGAAACCTCGTTGATTATAAGCGCATCAGCGAACTTCACCATTGTCTCGGTCCCCGCGGATTGCTCCCTCGTGCGCACTTTTCTCCCCGTTTCTTCCTCTTTTAGTCGGTTCTTTCTAGCTCTGACCCGCTTTGACCTTGGCGTTCTCACCTTACCCGACGCTTCCAGGTCGCTTGCAGGCTTTCCAGGCTGTCCACTCGCTCGCACTACTACTCATGCTTCGGCCTTTTGTCTGCTCCAGTATTTGCCAATGTCGCAGTCCATTTTCCAGTTGGTCAAACCGCACGCTTTTTTTGGCGTTTCTGCGCTGCACGTTCCTTTTTTTTTGCCTTTTTAAGCAGAGCGCCCGGGACGCACACCTTTCGCCTAAGCCATGTAAGCCTCCCCAGAGGCGCGCCGTTTGACTCTGCTATTCCCGCACTGGGCAGCTGAGCTACAAGTGGCTTGTCCCAGCGACTTCTATTCGTGAGACTATCTGCGTTTTTGCTCCCGCCCGTAATCGTCCTCCACGGGACATTTCGTGATTTTTCTATTTTTTTTCGCGACGGCTTTTCCGGATTCAGCCTCGGGGATTTTCTTTTCAACTGTTCCGGCGTTATAGTTGATGTAGAACCCCCATCCCCTTTTGCTCGTGGACCCAAATAACGTCGAGGGTTCAGCTGGTACTTTACCGGAATTTTTTTAACCATTAAAGAGAAGCAGAATGAATGCAGGATAAAACTTCGCGCCGAAAAATCGGTTCAGGAAAGCTTGGCCAGCAGCAGAAACGAAAAAAAGACAGCAAACAAATAGGGGATGCACGAAACTTGCATTTGCGCGCTAAAAGTAGAGCGAAAGGACCTCCAGTCCACGTGCATTTCGCGAAAACACATTAGGCGGAACCATTAGTGCACGCGAGTAAAAAACATTGATCGTGTGTCCCGAGTACCTCGTTTCATTAGCGATTCTTATTTTTCTCGCAAGAACAATGGCGAAAAATGACTCCGCTGTATTGTATTCTCCGATGACAAACGCAATCGGACAAACATTCCGATTACAATCAAGTAACAAGAAAGTATTGGAAACGTGCGCTGCGGTTTGTCTCGCGATGAAGCGAACGATTCGACGCAGGGTTCGCCTGTATTAGGTGCGCCCGACTTATACGAACGCGTTTCGTGAATGGCTATCACCTGCACTCACTGCCTTTCTTGACTGGTCTGTCGCGTTGTAGGCTAACAGGAGTGGAAAGTTTTGGTGTGTCGACCCGCCACAGCGCCCTTACATGAGACAGGTCTTCCGAATCTAATTCACGGCAATGTTATTATCCATTTGTAGGCGTACTATCGGCTGGCGACTGGATGGCGCCCGCACGCAAGTGAATCACGATAACTATCAAGAGAGCGACTCGGCGCTGATCGGAGATGAACCGATTGAAGTATGTAAATGCTCTACCGTCATAGGCAAAAAAAAAACCTGGTCCGACGCGCCTGTGACCGGAGAAGACTTGAGACGCTCTGAGGCAACGCAGTGATCCTTGCTCCCACTATATAAGAATGGCGCGGAGAAGTTCTGCTGTTCACACTCATGCCTGGACGAACAAGTTGACGCGCGATTTCGCCGCGAGACGAGTGAGCTTCCTCTCTGCCCAAGAACGACTTGGCCTGGAAGCGCCTGTTGCAGGTGATACATAATGCAGTGTCACGATCCGGGTGCAGCATTCAGGTTCTGGGGTAACAAAATTCAATTTTTGTTCTTACCAAATTTGATTTTTTTTTGTCTGTCGTCAGCGATGCAAGCAGCGCCGCTATCCCGCCATCGCTGCGACTGCAAGTAAGCAGCGCGGTCGGTCATGAGAACAGAATGAGAGCAGTTGCATTACCAAGCCCAGGGAATCAAGACAAACGATTCTAGTTCGTACTGCTGCCAACATGTGTCGCGTAGCGCTTAAGACTCAAGATTACCGCGGGAATTTCGAATGTCCGGTACATCACATTGGTTTTTTATGGCTTTTGGAAATAGTTGCTGTGAGCTCAAGAAGCGCTTTATAGGTCATATTTTGAAGCGTGGAATAAAATCGGGCCGTGATAATCGCCATGCTCACGCAGAACCTCTCGAGACTCTCTAGTGTTCTCAGAGTTTGCTGTTGGAGGCCAACGGATGGCGCTAGTTGATCATTGTCCAGGAAAGCTCGGCATGACTGGCACAGAAAAATTTTACACTGGTTTACAAAGATTTTACACAGGTTTGTTCAATACACGCCCCGTTGCTCTGTGTTTTGAGAACATCTACTTTTCTTTTCCTTTTTCCGAGGCCACTCTTTTGTCACTGTCGTGCTAAAAAAAATGTTCTCTTCAGCGTTTTTTTTTCATGTTCTGCTTTAGCCGTTCATGTCAATTCACGAAAACAACAATAGTAAACAGCCGCGTCGAATGTCCTGGCCGAATTTCCCATAACGCTTTCTTCACCTCGCAATGGTCGCCTTATTTTGCTCTCGCGTGCTCGTGGGATAAGCAGTGTTTTTCCCGCAGTACAGCCGCACAAAACCGTCGGACGTTTCGAGCTCCTTGTTTAGGTCTTTCATTATTTCTCGAAATAGTTTAATTGCGTTTCCTCTAAATATTAAATTTGTTTAACTTTTTTTCGGACGTTTTCCGCCGGCGCTCACTTTTGGGCCGCCCATTCCAGATAACGAAGATACTGGGGCTGCACAGAACATCGAGGGCAGACACGGGACTCTTCACCGTTGTAGATTGCGGTTTCCTTCCGTGGCACTCAAGGGGATCTGCGAGAGGTGACCGTCGGCTCGCCGCGCGAAGACGCTATGCGCAGCGTGTGGTCACCGCACGAAAACGGTGCACCCGTTCACGTCCAAGTTAAGTGCCAGGCTTATGCTGGCTTACGTTCCTTTTTGCCTTTTTTGCGGCTTGTTTTACGTGGCTATAGGTAATTCGCTGCGCATTTGTTACCTCAATGATGTTCCCAACGCATGGCAGGGCTTCGAAAGCTTACGCTCCATCCATGATCTACAGAGGAAAAATACTAAATAAACTAAAACAAATGAGGCGAACGCAAGGCCACACTCGTGCAAGCATGTGTGTGCGTGTGTGTGGGCGCGCGTACACACACACAGAAGGTAATATGGTGGAAACGAACTAATATAGTAGTCACTGCACGCAACTTGACCACTCCGTGTTTTCGAATCTGTCCTCTCCGGCCGAACCAGGCAGCGAAAACAGTCGGAAGAGATTGAGCTGCGACGTGAGCTCGCCCGTCCTCTGCATCCCGCGTACGCTGACCGTATTTTCTTCACAAACGCCGGCGCGCGTTCACCACCGCAGAGCGCTCTTGCTTGTTCTTTCCCTCGCCGTCTGTACCAGTGTCCACGTACCTCCCCTCAATCTCGGCCAGCAATAACAGTTGGCGCGGACGTCTGCCATATCGCAAACTGCCCCTGCCCCTTGTTTGGATGCCCTGTGTGCGCGTGTGTTATACGTACGTTAGCGCCTCAAGGATACTGCAGTCCCACTACTTTCCTCCGCCCCCCCTACTCTCTTTCCCTTCTTTCCCTGCAGAGTTTTCCTTCCGCCCCTTACTTCCTTCTGTCCAATTTCCCCCCTTCCTCCGTATCTGTTTTCTATCTCCCCGGGAAGAGCGGCAGCATTGGCGCTCACCGTACTCGCATCTTTTATTTGTATACCTCAAAAATCTCCCGCCAATTCCAGCCACATGAGGCGTCGTTTGCTGTCTCCTCCCGAGGGCGCTCCGAGCGTCCCCAGGTTGTTTAGTTTTTCTCTCGCTATTCCTAGGGATTTGGAGTACGCAGCTCTTCTGTCATAAAAATCGTTGCGCCCCGTGCGCCCACTTCGATAGCGCGCTTTTCTGCGAACCCTTCGGTGGCCCGGCTGCGCAAAGGGACCCATATCGGGCGGCGGCCAGACACGTACCTGCGCGCGCTCATATTCCACGTAGTAACGGAAAGAGGGGCCTCGTTGTGCGAGTGCGTGAGCCGAAGGCAAGACACTGTTTCAGCCTCGAGGACGGTTTCCGGCGCCCGTTTCTCGCAACAAAGAACACACTCATTCAAAAAGGAAGGGGGGGGGGGGGGGGGGGGAAGGGGGGGGGGGGGGGGGCGTCGGGAGTCGGTCGCCTCTCGTGTCTCGTGCCACGAATCCACCTGCGCCGGGCAGCCGCTTGCTGTTGCCGTGATCGATACGGAGTGGGAGGCAGTGGCGGTTTGGGTCTCAGCAGCAGTACACAACATCGAGACACGGTACAACGGGCGGCCCCTTTTGTCTCTCTTACGGGGCCCTTTCGCCAGGGGTCCCCTTGGAATCGATGACGCTAAAAATAAAGGTCAGGACCGTATCGAATGGCCCAGAGCGGGAAATAACTAAGTTGGAGATGGGACCCGATGTCGGCCGCCGCTAGAATCTCCGCGTGTGTGTTTTTGAGCGCGTGCACTGCTGGCGAACCCCGTTGCGGTTGCCCGAACGGGCGGGAGAGCGGCGCGGGCGCGTCGTCATCATGCTAGGGTTTTTCCCTACCAGCATACACAAAGCGCTGAAAGGGGGGGGGGGGGGGGGGGAAGGGTTCTAGACGAAATACGTGAGACGTGATGACTTGTTGCATTGTTGCGCACGCGTTATTCACTGACGAACAAGAGTTTTCATCAATTAAAATCTTGTGGTTATCTCTAAAAAATAAATAAATAAAATATATGCACCTTTTGCGCCTTTCTCAGTGCTTCTTTCCCAACCACGCCTTCAGTGTGAAGACATTTCTCGTATAACCGCCTCATTCACACTCACATTGACCAGACCGAATACTGATTCATTTTTTCACCCAAGGCTAAGTGCTACATTTAAGGACGCGGTAGAGTTTTACGCTGTGATCGACGAAAGCACTGTCGGATACTCACGCAAAACACTGCGCCGTGCGCGATCCGTTTAATGCCTTTGTTGCACTGTTCGCTAAACGTACAGTGAACGCCGCGACAGAGCAACCTCCATTTTGCGGTCACACTAGGGATAGTACTGGAATGCCCGAGCCAACGGGCAGCTCTACCTTGACGCGCATGGAAGCGCGGAACGTGAGCAGCACTGCTATTTGATTGCTGGTTTGACGTACATGGATCAGTGCTAATATATACTTCCAGTTGTGAAATTTTCATACTTGAACTCTCGAACTGAAGCAGCTCGAAAGTTCAGAAGAGCAGGAATCCTATTTGGCAATGTAAGGAAAAAAATACAGCAGTTCTGCTGCGTTTGTGTCCCTTCTTGTTTCGTGCTGCAAGTAAGCATAGCACTACGAGAAAGCGCACGAGTTAAAAACCGGCAATCTCTCAAGAATACTGCTCAAAGTAATGGTACACATTCAGAAAAGAAACAGATGGCGTTAAAAGCATTCCCATATTGGTATCACCGATAACTGCATTCATCTTAAAACATGGTTTGATCCCTATGGCGAAAATTCAGACAAATCTAAGCATGCTTCTGGTAACTACTAACATCTCAGAGCAGAGTCCCGCTTCAAACTGGAGGAAATGGGTGTCGCTGGCGAAAGGGATGCTATCTCACTGGAACAAACGCAGGTTCACTTTGGGCTTACTGAGCCGCGAAATTAGGGTTAGCGTGCTGACAGCTGGCGCTCGGCCGCGTCTCCGCAGCATCCCGCGAGGTGCGGCCCGCAGCGGTGGATCCCGGTGGCACATTGTAAGCACGGTCGCGAAATCGATACGGATAACGATGTGCCCGTCATGTCCGGTTCTCACTAGTCTACCTCAAAACCAAATTTGGAGTTTCGGCTGAAATGCACGCAAAAAAAATCGCATATTTGTTGTACAGCTGTTGTACATCCACAAAATATCTTTTATAGTTGAAGTGAGCAATCTTGTAAATGCGCAGTAAAAAGGAAATAAAAGCACGTAAAAGAGGCGCGCTCCAGTGAATATTTTTTAAGCTCCAAGATCGTGAGATCTTCAGCCTCCGGCAGGGGAGTGTGTATATATATATATATATATATATATATATATATATATATATATATATATATATATATATATATATATATATATATATATATATATATATATATATATATATATATATATATATTGTCACGGAGTTCTCACGGAGAGACGCTTCAACAGCTGGAGTCGGCAAGAGGAGACGGTAATGGCGGCCGATCCACGATAGCACGATCGCAACCTCATCGTCTTCGCGGACAGCTTG
Source organism: Amblyomma americanum (assembly GCF_052857255.1). Lineage (NCBI taxonomy): Eukaryota > Metazoa > Arthropoda > Arachnida > Ixodida > Ixodidae > Amblyomma > Amblyomma americanum. The sequence continues at coordinate 224,853,540 of NC_135497.1, read as the reverse complement.
CGCCACCTGGCAACACTAGGTGGCATTATTCCCCCCTCCGAGAAAGAAGGGCATCGCAGGAAAACGGAGCACACACAGAGTCAGAACGGAGGGCCGCTAAGCCGTTATCGGGCATAGTACGGCTTAAGCCGCACAACGTGCACAATGTCAGAGCTGTTGGGCTGTCGACGTCTCGGTTGCGCGGCACTGTCGGGAACCACTTCATAGGTAACATCACTGATACGCCGTAGCACTTTATAGGGGCCAAAGTACCGGCAGAGTAGTTTCTCGGACAAGCCCTGGCGGCGGACAGGTGTCCACACCCAAACTTGTTCACCGGGATTGTAGTCGACCTGTCGGTGTCGAAGGTTGTAACGGCGCGCATCAGTGCCCTGCTGCTGGCCGATGTGTACGCGGGCAAGCTGACGGGCTTCTTCAGCGCGTTGGGCAATTTCATGAACATCGGGTGCGAGTTGGTCGTCATCGAGGCATGGTAGCATCGCGTCAAGCATGCTCTGGACTTCACGTCCATATACAAGACGAAAGGGAGTAAAGCGTGTAGTCTCCTGGAGGGCCGTGTTGTACGCAAATGTGACGTACGGTAGCACCTCATCCCAAGTTTTGTGCTGAACGTCTACGTACATTGACAGCATGTCCGCAATGGTCTTGTTTAAGCGTTCGGTTAGCCCATTGCTCTGCGGATGATAAGCTGTGGTCTTGCGATGGCTAGTGCAGCTCAACGTAAATATATGGTCGATTAGCTGCGCTGTAAACGCTGTGCCTCGGTCGGTAATAACGCACGAAGGGGCTCCGTGCCGCAAGACGATGTTTTGCATGAAAAAGTCGGCGACCTCTGAAGCTGTGGCACAGGGTATCGCCTTAATCTCGGCGTAGCGAGTCAAATAATCAGTAGCGACTATGATCCACTTGTTTCCTGAGAGTGACAACGGAAAAGGACCGAGAAGGTCCATTCCTATTTGATCGAACGGAGAGCGGGGTGTAGTAACGGGCTTGAGAAAACCCGCCGGCTTAAGCGGTGTACCGGGGTGTCAATCGGCGCAGGGCTGGCGGCACGGCTCCCTGGAGGGGTTTCTTGCATGGGATACTCGTACCCAGCAGGCTCCACCAAATTGTCACGGAGTTCTCACGGAGAGACGCTTCAACAGCTGGAGTCGGCAAGAGGAGACGGTAATGGCGGCCGATCCACGATAGCACGATCGCAACCTCATCGTCTTCGCGGACAGCTTGCGCCACCTGGCAACACTAGGTGGCAATATATATATATATATATATATATATATATATATATATATATATATATATATATATATATATATATATATATATATATATATATATATATATATATAATAGCGCCACCTTGTCTGCGAATTGCTTAAGGAGGGTCTCGGTTCTGGAAGTCTTGATGCCACAGGTAGCATAAGAGGGCTCTCGCACAGTTTCCGCCCTCGCCGTTAGATGACGTTCCACGTCACACTTGCGGTAATACAGGACGTGCTACGTCCGCCGCTATGGACGAGGGTGGCGCTGGTGAACACTATCAAGGTTCGCTTATACACAATACATATAAATACCCACGATAGCAGCAGATTGGACAGCCGTCGCCGTAGCTCAGTTGGTAAGAGCACCGGACGCGATATTTGGAGGTCGTGGGTTCGGATCCCACGGGCCGCATGGTTGTTTTTTCTGCTGCTCTATAAGTAATCTTTAAGCGATAGATTAATTTAAGTATTATTATCCCACTGATTAGCGCTACAGATAAAAAAAATTAAAACATTCACCTATGCACCTTGGTTTCGGTGACTGTTGGCTCCCTTCATATGTTCGTCAAAAAAACGAGTCCCTCATTTTCTTAACCTTGTCGGCAAATATATATATATATATATATATATATATATATATATATATATATATATATATATATATATATATATATATAGATATATATATATATATAAAGAAAAATAGGACAGCGCGAGTCAATGTGGCAAGCAGGAGCTTAAGATTCCTTAAACGCGTGTGTGGTTCCATGCAGTCTAGCCAGCCTGCCATGAGATTCAAGCTCTACAGTGTCTCAACGAATCGACACGCCGACCCGGGGCACGGGAATCCGTAGCGCCCATAAATCGCTTCCACGATTGCATGTGCGGCACGTAGGCAATCGCGTGTTCCATGCGCGAGCAGTGGCCCTCAGCGCAGCAGCCCACAGTGCCCGGCTCTGACAGCAGAGTGATGCAATGCAATGACTGATGCTTGGAGGGGAGGGGGAAGGGGAAGGAGCTATTGGGTACCAATTGCAAATTGCGCGTCGTGAAGTGGAACTGTTTGTTGATTGAGACGCGGTCTTGTCACCATGACAACGAGACGGAAGCGCACCGCTATCGACGCTACGTGTACGGGCGTTGATATTTAAGCGCATACTGGAAATAAAAAAAAAATAAGCCGTTTAACCTGTTTACCTAGTGATGCGCCAAAAGCGCGTCATACTTGCGCGGGCCGTCGTATATGTGGTGTGCCGCATAGTAGACCCTGTATCCGCTAGCCGCTCAAGCTGGTCGTGCATATGAAACTTATATCCTTGGCTGGGCGAGGATGAAGGAGGGAGAGCCTAACCGCGGGAAGATCTGAATGGCTGCTATTTGCAATCGATTAGGAGGCGAGAATCCGCAATGTGAGAAGCCGGGCTGGACAGGCACGAAACGATGCAGATAAAAAAAGAGTGAAAGGTGCACTGAAAAAAAAAATCCCGTTGCATTTTTAAACAAGCTAGGCTGTGCGGGAAAGCAATCCAATTTTTATTATGTATTAACAGATCACCCGTGGAGTCAGCTGTCATGTGCGTTCTGTTTTCGAAAAGATATCGAAAGACTAACCCTCGCCTAGCAGCCCGCCCTCGTGTCTGCGTCTTTCTATCCATGTATGAGATGGCTAATGTGAATTCTTACTACACACCACGTATGCGTTTTGATTTGTTGACTGCATTTTTGGAATTTAACAGCTCCGATATCAGTCGCGTTCTGTAATGTGTTGAAATAAAGAAAGAAAAACTTATTCGCTTGCTCGGCAAGGTGCTCATGAAAAACAAAATACCTTAATTATGTCCCAAAGTAAACCGTGCAACATTAAATCTTCTTGGGATAACAGAGGATTAAATCTATCGGACTCTTCTACTTTGTTTTTTATCCGATCATTTAGTATATATATATAAAAAAGTCTCAGGTATTCACACCACGCAGAAGCGTTGCAACATTTTGTTTTTCTCTAGAATAGCTCATTGCATCTGGGGACGGAAAGCGTATTTGTAATTGTAATTGAGAAAACAGGCAACCGAAGAAGCCATTAGTTGCATTGATCTCAGCAGGTTATCCTTTTTCTTTTTTGATGCGGGTCACAAGTTCACTCGGCACAGCACGCAGCGAGGCTTACACAATGGCGCCACATGTTGCGTTGCGGGGTCACTGCGCAAGAGCGGAAGGGAGTACGGCCGGACCGTGGATAAAGCACACGCTAAACATGAGTAGGCCTACATGGAAGTCAGAAGTAGCGCACTCCCTTTTAAGAAAGGGAGTACGCTAGAGGACAGCATACTTACTCCCTTCTTACTCTTTTCTGTTTGGAGTACACATACAAGATGGATGTAACATTTTGCTTCTCGCTGTGATTCTTTGAGAGCCTGTAACACCTCAGCAGAGAAATCGAATATCAAACTCATTAGGTCACTTTCATTTTATACAGGCACTGCGCCACGCAACGCTCTAAGAACGTGCAGTAAAGGTGAGGTTACCGCGCAAAAACAGTGCAGCTTTGCCGCCAGGCGCCAAGACAATGTCAGGAAGGAAAAAAATAAGCCTAAAGTACGAACTGTGTTTGTCACGACTGTACGTTGTTAAATTCCACTTTATTTACCGGCTCGTCCCCTTGGGCCCGGAAGTTACTGGCACCACCCTATTTCCTCGTACCCCGACAACTATTGTGCTTTGTAACAGGAATCATGCCGAACAATATAAATCGCGCCTTGCAATTCCACGGTGTGCTTGCTTATTGTACACGAAGCGCTGTGCAGCTTTCTTTCTGTTTTCATTGTCTGGACACGACACCGCCGACAATTTGCTCCAGCTTACGTGTACCGCGTTCGCCGCGCTTGTAGGCCGCTGTGTTGTGCGAGGATTCAATTCCCGTTCGCAGGTCTCCACGCGTGTTTGATAGTGAGGCGAAGGTTATACGGACGAGCAATCCGACGACCCCAGGGGATCCTTTTGCTTTTGTCAAATAGAGACGTCTAATATATGAAACGTGTACCGACGGAACCCGGCTATATGCGCTGGTTTCTCTCAGTTCGCAAAGTAAAAGCGCGGGTTGTCACGAAAGCGTTCCCGACGTCTAGCTCTAGTTCGCAGGGTGAGGCAATTTTCCGGAGCGACTGGTTAACGCACACGGGTCTCAACACCCGGCCCCGCTGAATATTCCCTCATTATAGAGTGTAGACAGTCTGCATGTAGCAGCACGTTGGTTAACCCACAAAGGGCGACTCGGTGATTGAGATGCTGATCATGCAGCTAGTCTTTATATGGTCTCTCCCCATCGCTGAGACATGGTTCGAATGGCTTATGCTGCCGATATGGTTGGTTCTCCAGAGAGTCGCTTCCGTACCTAGGCAGCGCTTTACTAGGTTGTTTACGAGAAATAGCCCGAAATACAGAACGAATGCTTTTGTTTAGGAGGCAAAATAAAAATAATCTTTCCCCGCTCACAAGAACTTCTTTGGCCGCTCGTTCCGTCGAGTCGTTTGAGGCGCCTCGATTTCCGTGCCTGCTATAGAGAATGAGCAGACGCACGCAGTTTCCACGCCCCTCTGACCTAAACTCCCCTGATCACGTGGGCGGTGTGAAAGCTTGACGTGAACGAGAAAAAAAGATAAGAACCGTGGCTAACACGAGGCCGACGTGACTGTCATTTCAAAGTATGGCTCTTCTCACTCACTCGGCATTGCACAGCAGGCGCCGTGCGACGCCCGCCAGTCGCGCTCCTTCTGCAGCCGCCAGTGCGGGCAGGGCTCGCGCAAACAGCGCGCGGGCCGCGCCCAGCGAGGCACTCTCCAGTGTGCCAACACACAAACGCTGCGGGTCTCGCTCAAACAGCCGGGGAAGGGTTCGCCTCTTCGTTATTGCTGCGCCCTGATTAGTGCGTACAGATGTTCGACCTCTTTTTTCCTTCCCATTTCCTCCTCCTGCGTGCACACGAGAGAGAGCGGACGGTCTTGTGTGCCAGCAGCGGCGGGGCTCGGAAACCGAGTGGAGCGACGCACCAAAAGAGTCTCTCTCTTGATCGATCGGCTAATCCCAGAGAGTTAAGAAACGTTTCCGGCGCAGTTTTAGTGAATATGCGATGAGCAGCTCTTATTCCGAGCTTCTTTCCACTGCAGCCCGTGGAGTGTTTATTAATTCAGCAGCCTCGTTGGACGAACATCTCCGCGTGACCGAGTCCGCGAATATTCTGACCTGCCTGGGATCTGTGCGTGCAAGTTGGATTTCCTCTATCTGTAAAGTGTGCGAGGTAAATTTTCTATGTCCATTATGTGTCTCTTACGCCAAAGTGTGCAGGGAACACTGAGAAACGATAACGAAGCTACAATATTAGGCCGACGGAATGGGTAGAAATATGCTGCTCTTATCATACACTTAAAGATAAAATATTATCGCATGCATGCACAGATACAACGGTAGTCGTCAGGATCACATACATATCCCGGCAAGTGCGGCAGTACTCCATGTCTACACGTATACACAGCAGAGCCTGCCTTGGGCAGCTTCGAAACGTTTTTAATCCAGCGTCGCACAATGCGTCTGATGTTCGTCTAGGGCTCGCTGTTCCGTTTCGAGCACATAAACCCTTCTGTCAGGCCATGTGTTTTTATCTGCGTGCAAAACGGCCCGGCATGTTTTTGCAACATACAGAATAATGTGAGAAGCAAGCAGACAAACAGCGCCCTCGTCTACGTGCTTCGCCAGCGTTCACAGCGCCCAAACCAGCGCTGACGTCATTCCCATTAAGTGAAGGTCTACTGTATAACAGCTAAACGATGACACATTTAATACAGCGAGAGCTGTTTATGGAACACCTGCCAACACTGACCACGCGTAACCCCGTTCCGGGCTGAAAGGAGCAGAGAATAAAGGCTGACTACGAATTTAGTGATTCAAGCAACAATAGCCAATGTAAATTTTTTTGCGTGCTTGTGACAACTTAATGCCGCAAGGTTGGGCGCACGTAAAGTCGCAGTGCGGAGTAACTAGCGCAGCTACTCCATCATTTAACACAGATGCATCAACAAAGAACAGAAGAAGAGCCTTTCTGCATGGCACATTGGGAAACGGGAAGGCGAAAATAAACCGACACTGACAGCAGAGTAGGGCACGCCGAATGCGTGCGTGTTGAGCGGTATTTGCATCCGCGTTCCCTGCCGCGCCCTTTTTCCCTCTCTTTCATTTCTTCTCACCGTTATTCTCCCCGCCACGATTTACTCAGCGTCGATTGAGTGGTCGGCATTGCATCCCGCAGCGATGAATTTTTCTCTCCAGCAAACTTTCTCTCCTCTTTTTCTAAAGCGCCGTTTCTAACTCCCCCGGATAATTTTTTTCTTCTTTTGTACAGATTAAGAATTTCGGCCGGTGCCTTTCCAACCGCCCCTGCGCCCCTTCGAGCTGGGAAGAAAGCATTCAGATCTCCTTTGCTTCGGTAAAAAATCAATTGCACTGCTTTTCTTTTTAACTACATATGCAACTGCGCTCACCTCTATTATTTAGAGGGACCATCAGAACACCTCTCTTTATTCTGCAAAACAAGCGGGAACACTTCACCACACACCACACCACACGGGCATGTTCGTATTTTTAGCCTGTGCAAGATTCCAATGTCTCTATAACCTTTCGAGAAGGAAAAAAAACACCTCGGAATTTGCATAATACACAATTGACCACTTAGCACATGCCAAGCAAGCCGCCGCACTGGCTCAGTGGTTATGGCGCTCGGCTGCTGATCCGAAAGACACGGGTTCGATCCCGGCCGCGGCGGTCGCATTTCGATGGATGTGAAATTCTAGAGGCCTGTGTACTATGTGATGTAAGTGCCCATTCAAGAACCCCATGTGGTCTAAATTACCGGAGAGCTTCACTACGGCGTCTCTCATGATCCGAATCGCTTTGGGATGTCAAACCTCCGTAACCCATATGCCAAAAAAAAAGCGTTTGACAATGCTATGCGATTATCGTTGGTTACAGTGCAATAACATGACCAGACCTATCGTAAAATCGCGCTCGCAGCATGCGCCACAGCCACAGCAGATGCAGTAAAAAGTTGTTTCGGAAGCTCAATCGGGTTTTTTGCAAATCAGAGCCCAAAGTCTAAAGCACCCGCATTTTACCAACGCCTTGCATGTTGCACGAGGTGCTGTCGAGATATGTAGGGTTAGTGGCTGGTGCGAGGTAGTGGCAAGCCGCTCTAGCATGGCACAAGCTTCGCGAATCCGGCCCTGTTTTGCTTACGCCCGCATCTGCAGCTTCCGAATGCTGCAGCCATTCATTACTGTCATAATTACGGATTCAAAATCTGCCCTTCAAAGGTTAGAGTACGGGTTCCCCACTGATGCCTTGAGTCTTAGATCCCTACGTTTGGTGCAGAATCTACATAGCAAAGGCTTCTCTATACGCTTTCAATGGGTGCCCTCGCACATAGGTGTCTTAGGCAACGAGATAGCAGACAACCTCGCCCATACAGCTCTCTCCGGGATTCCAGTACATGGAGTCCCTCATGAAGTCAAGCAAATGTTCAGAGATGTGGTGTTGTGCCACTTCAGTTCTTTGTGGAGCTCTCCTCATCAGCCATGTGTGACCAAGGGTCTCAAAAGGTACCAAGCCACTTTGCTGCACCGCGTTCGCACGGATTCTGCTCGTACGCCGGCGTGGATGTATAAGACTGGCCTAGGGAGAGAGAGAGAGGGAGACTCTTTAATGAAGAAACAGAGAATTTAGCCGGCGTTTCAATATCGCTGGCATGCTACTCTGCGTAGGGAGGGGAATTTGGGAGATAAAGACTGAAGGAGAGCAGCGTGGAAGAGATGGAAAAAAAAACGACGATAAAATGCAGCCATGAAATGGGTACTAAGGATGCTGTGGCGAGTATTGATGTAACCCATGGAATGATGGAGTGCATAGTCCGACGAATGGGCTGACGAAGTTCACTGCAAGAAGAATGCATGAAGGTAACCTGCAAGTGAATTTAGAGCTTATCGAGATGTCCAATGTCTTTTAAATATGTAAAAAGAAAGTTCATTGCAAGTCTCTGTTGCCTGAAGCAGGCTAAGGGGCCTAAAACTTTGTCCATTGTTAGGGGCACTGGGCAGAGCGTCTGCATGCAATGTTCATAGTACGCACGCTCGTTAGCATACGCAGGGCACTCAAGCAGGATATGTTCCACAGTTTCTATCGAAGCACAGTTGTCACAATGCGGACTGTTCATTTGTCCAAAACGGTATCGCAGGCCATTTGTATATGCAGCATTCAGACGAAGTCGGTGATAAAGTGTTTAGAGTTGTTGAGGAATTCTGGGTGAGAGTCTTAATCTAAGATGTGGGTCGATTGAGTGAAGAAATTGGTACTGATGTGTCGGCAAACTCCAAAGCCGATACGTTTCTTCGTAGGCAAAACTTTTAGCCATTTGGGACGCATCAGATTTCGTGAGAAAACTTCGAATGTATCTGTGATGTTGATGGCCCTTACGGGCCGCTTCATCTGCTTTTTCATTAGCCATAATGCCACAGTGAGCAGGTACCCACTGAAATGTTATGCAGTGGCCTGCGGCAATACCTAAATGATGGATATACCCAATGTCCAGGGAAACTGGCTGGTGATTCGTTTTCTTCAGCAGGTTGGCCAGGATCTGCAGAGATGCTTTTGAATCGGTGAAGATAACCCAACGGCCGGCGGTTCGGCGCAGGATGTAAGAAACAGCTTCCTTAATGCCGTGAAGCTCAGCTGTTGTAGAGGAGGTCCTCCGCTGCAGCCGGTAAGAAAGGGCATGGCCTGTTGAGGGCACATAAAGGCCACAAGAAGAAGTTTCTTTAGTAGTTGAACCATCGGTGAAGATATGGGTGTGCTGCGTATATTCTTCGATTAAGTAGGCGAGAGTAGCTCGCAGAAGTGCTGCCTGTGGCAGGCGGCTCTTTGCATTCACACCTGGAACAGACTTCACCTTTAGAGGCGAGAGTGTCCATGGAGGAAAGGCCAGAGGTAGTAGTTTCTGAGGCTGATTAATAGTAGGAAGGGGCAGGAGCTGCACTGTCTGGCCAAAGCTAGAGTTGCTGTGAGTTAGGTGGACACGGTGTAGGAAGTGCTTCTTCCCTTGCAGGACATGGCGGAGATGGGTACGCATAGTTTCCTGGGCGACAATTACCTCTAGTGGGAGACATCCTGCCTCCGCTACTGTTCCTGATGCAGAGGAACCCTTTGGGAGGCCAATACATATTCGCAGGCAGTTGTTCCGTGCGGCATTGAGAGTCTTATTGCTAGATGTAGATAATCTCTGAAGCACCGGGAGACAGTAGCGCAAGGTTCCATCAACGTAGGCTTTTTCAAGCAGAAGCAGAAGCAGAAGCTGATCTTCTTGTCATGTTGTGGCGCCCTAAGGTCAGAGCAAGCGACGCTGTTTGTCGGGTCTTGTGTAGTGCGTTGCAGTAGCTTTGATGAAGGAGAAGACCCAACGCACTTCCCACGCTTCTTTTTTACCGCATCTGCGTAGGTCTTGTCAGCTGCTCTGCCACGCTGTGTTGACTGATTCTCGGAAAGAGCTGCCGTAGTCGTGAAAACCACGTCAGGGTTAGGTGGTGGTTCATGGCGCTTAGGGGGTTTCCCTTGTGTTTGCTCTGCCGTGCGAGCAACTGTGGCTGCTTTCTTTTTATAACACCCTACATAGGAAGCAGGGTGTGGGCCACCGCAGTTAGCGTATTTAGGTTGCGCTCTCGAAGTGCATTCTTTGTGCGAGTGGGGGCCAGCACACACTTTGCAGCGCACGGGGCCGTTACAGTGTCTTGATATGTGGCCATGCCTATGACATTTATAGCACTGAGTTGCTGCTCCGACGTATTCAGTTACAGGGTGACTACAGAACCCCAGCGTTACTCGTTTTGGTAGCGGCGCATCTTTTGCGAATTCCAATATAACTGTGTGACGGCGTACCGCTTTTATCTTTCCACCATCATCAGGAGTGTAGGCGATTAGCCTCCTTGCTGAGAGGACACCTTGGTCGCGTAGATATTCCTGCAGATCTTCGTCTGTGTAGGTGACAGGTACATCTTGTATTTTGCCATAGCTTGCCATGTAAGAGTATGGGACTCTGGCCTCTACAGCCACTCCAGCCAGCTTAGTTACCGTGAGCAGACGGCTGGCGGCGGGCAGCGTCGATACTGTAACCATCAGGCTCCCATCCTTGTGAATGCGATGGCTGAGGACTTTTTCTTGAGCCGATGCTACAACCGCCGAAGCCACAATGTTGGGGTTGGCTTTCCATAGGCTTCCTCCTTCCTCGGTGGGCCTGAAAACTACAGGAACACCGGTAGCTCTCTTTTTCTTGTACGATACAACTGTAAATGATGCTTGGTCCATGTCCTCTGGATGGTCGGTCAGAGGCTCGTTGCTGGCTTGGTCGTCGCGCAGTCTCTTGTTTGGCGGGGCCTGGTCTGTAGCCGCAACTACAGGGGCCGCTGGACCCGCCGCTGGCGCTGCTGCCATCAGTGCAGCATGGAGTTCAGCTGGCGGTGATGTTCCGTGTCGGCGTTGATACGGCGCACAGCGCCGAGGAGGTCGCTTGACGTGCTTTTGCCGGCGACCAGGGACCCCCAGGTCGTCGCACGTCGAGGACACACGCCAAAAAGACTGGAAAACCTCTGAAGTGAGAAAATAAAGCCGAAAATTACGGACCGGTGTCAGACAGCCGGCCCACTAATCGCCGTCTTCACCATTGTGTTCAACGTGTGGTGTATGTGGTGACATAGAACATTACCTCTTGTGCTGTACTTTGTACAACGCGGAACGGGCTGTGTTATTCGGATCCCTCAAGAAGGCAGGAGTTCCTCACAGTTCTCTTCAGGACATTGTTTTCCCGCGCGGGAGCCAGTCGAGTAGAAGGGATGCTTCTCGCCTTCTTCTACTTTACCTGCAGGACACGGATCTGGCCTCCACATGGTGACCTCAGGAGTGTCTATTTGGGTTTTTGCGGTCAGTGTTTTTGTAATTTCTATTTAAGTGTCGCTACGGTGGAGCAATTGCCGGCAGCAACTGCAAGGCTAATCCCACCGGTGGCTTACAACCACTCAACTCAACTCAACTCAACTAGTGATGACGTCGAGCACGTGCTCTGTCTCAAAGCTGGCCAACGTTGAAGCGGAAGCTAAGGCTGCATAGAGCAAAGCGAAGCAAAGACCAAGTTATCGACGCCGTTCGTGCGCTATGTTGACTGAAAGGATGTAACAGCGCTAAGACGGGACGAAGAGAACGAGGCACACACTGGCACTGAAAGTGTCTTGCAAGGGTGTGTCTCAGTCCTTTTGTCCCGTCTTAGCGTTGTCACATCCGTTCCTATAATACGCCGGGATACTATGATTTAGGAACGCTTTAACAACTATGGTCCTGATTCTGTGGCGACCACCATGGTTCGCCTCATGTGCTTACAAATTTTGAGACACGATGTAGATTGGAGGCTTTGAGTTGAGTTGAGGTGTTAAATGCTACAGGTGGGGTTAGCCTTGCTTTATCTGCTGGCAATTGCTCCACCGTAGCGTCCCTTCTATGTAAATAATGTCCTAAAGCCTGTCGCATCTACCTCACTATGCGCACAGTCTGTTATAATAGCAGACATTCCTCTCCCGCAGTCACCATCTATGCGCACAATCACTCCACACAGTGCACTCCAGAAGACACCATCTATGCGCATATTCAGTCACAGCAGAACATTGGCCATTGTAGTGCCACAATCCATGCACATTCACTCACAGTATAACGCAGTCCACTCTAGAAGACACCATCTACGCACACATTCAATCACAGTAGGCCATAGTCCGTTCCTGCTGTCACCATTTAAAAACAATATCCGTGTCCTGCAGAAATGTTAAAAGAATGCGTGCAGCCTCCGTTCTGCATGTCTGGTTTCCACTCGGGTAGACAATGTCCTGAACTGCACTGCGACGGGTTCCTGTCTTCTTGAAGGAAGCGAACATCTCTTACCTTTCCGAGTTGTACTCTGGGCAGTACATAATATTATGTTCGATATCCCCGCACAGACCACAAAAAGAGCAGAGCGCAGACGATACTATGGCCGCTTGATACATCGCGATGCTTAATTCCTTCACACTTGTCGGCGTCCTGACGGCAAAACTTGCGCTCCGTTCAGTGGTTTGCCTATGTACTGCTACCCAGTCCACAGACGCGCTCATGTGAGGATTTGTTCGCAAACGCCGAATGTAAACGTTATTTTGAATACGCGTAACGAGGAGAGACCATTTTTTTTTTAAGTCCAGCTAATTCACTTCACTCGGAAAAAGGGAGAAAGCAGCGCACTTACGTCGTCCGTCAGCTTTCCGTCTACAGGCTCAAGCGGGCGTAAGCGTACCATTTTTCACGTGGTTTAGACGAATAATTTACGACCACGAAAGAAACCAATAAATCTAACTTTATGCATTAGACATCGCCGTACACTTCGAGTTTACTTTCTTCGCTCTAGTAGAAGCTGCTTTTGAGAGGCCAGTAATGTAAAATGAATCTAATGACGTTTTTCGCTAAACTTCCTGAAGACAAACTGGTGGCTCTTTTTTTTCGGTCCTCAAAACAGAAATGACAAAATTTAAGAAACGACTATAAAGCGTCCATTAGCAGCCTAAAAGAGCAACGGTGTGATTATACCCTAGTTTATTATGAGGGTGTGTATCGGGACTGCCTGTAAAGTATTTGACCACAATAAAAATTTCTGAAGCATGCGGTTTGCATTGCACCTCATTTTGCCGACTGCTGGAAGCAAATCCACAGTGTGGACCTGAGTCATCATTTCGCTTTCGTTCGATTTTCAGTGAGGGGGCACTTTATTTTCTTAATCTGTATTTATTTATTCCTTGCGTTCGTCCTCTAATGAGGACCATTATATAGTGGGAGCCGGTTAAAAGTATGTGGTTCATGCAGAGTTCAGCAAAATGCGCTCATATTTTACATGAACTGAAGTAACCACTAACAATTACCGGCACATTGCGACAGGTACGTATCCAGCTATAACTTGTAATTCTGGGCACAATTAAGTTGCCTCCACAACGTCGTCTGGCAACCATTACCAGGAATCATAGAGTTTCTTACTGTTAACTAGAGACAAAGCTGGCGCTCCGCCTATGGGAGTTTGCATAAAGCTTCCTCGAGACCACTTGTACCACCATGGGGCGGAGAGCTACCGACTGCAGAGCTACAACATTTGGCCAAAAATGATGAAAAAACAAACGCTGCTCAATAATTAAGAACGTCCTATCATTCAGTATCCTGTCTATAAATTGTAGCAAACGAGCAGAAAAGCATGTAAATGCAAATTTTGCTGAAAATAAGCAATGGCTTGCTCTCCTATTGGTCAAGCATTGCAGGCCACAAAAGCCAATATTTCGTGCTTAATACGCGAATTTTTAAAAAGAAATATGTTTTTGAAAAAAAAAATGTCGCTTCAACATTTTAAAAGGTTTTGCCACAGCACTTCGGAAAACAAAAACCTTTTATTGGCGTCGTGTGCTGTTGCGTTTTCGCTACTATGGCTTTTGCACACTACTTTTACGCCGAAGTCGTCTGCACGCGGAGCGTGCCGTGGATACAGAATGGGACATCTCTGTAACGCCACTCTGTGTTCCTGAAAAAAACCTACTCTCCCGCACCAAGTAGCTCATCGGCCCATGATGCTTTGAGCGCCCATGGTGACTCAGGTGCAGCGCCGCCAGCTTTACCTCTAGTTAATAGTAAGAAACTCTATGCCAGGAATTCGGGACCGGGCGAAGCCAGTGCCGCTAAGCCTACCGGCCCATAGCGTTTTAGTCGGAGGCACACGGTCAGTCTCTTTCTCAGTGCTCCACGGATGACGTCAGCGCGCTATTTTAGAGAGCAGCTCTAGGCGTCCGTTCCGGGCTTGCGCGTCGTCGTTGTTGTCGGCGTAACCGCCAGAACCACATCAAAGCGAAGAGCACGGCGAAGGATGAAAGTAGAGCGACAATGAAAAGGCGGAGCAGGGGATAGCGGTGGAAGGCGGAAGCGTGAGGTGCGAGGAGGGTACGGCGGGGGCAGGCGGGAAGAATCGCGCTCAGCTAGCGCCGTCTGTTGCGCAGTGACATATTAAACGTGTTCACAAATAGCCGTCATGCTTAGAATGTGCACCGCAATCACCAGCGCATAGCAGGCAGATAACCCCCGAGGTAGCGGCAATTTAGATTACGAGTTATTTTCACTTCCATGTGGCAGAAAAGGTTCGTTGGCGTCGTATTCAGAATCACGAAGCGAAGTTTGCAGCGTTTTTGCATAAAATTCAGCTCCCGGCTATGACTTTTTTCCTCGAAAGCTGTTTAAATGATTCGCAAAGATTTCGAGTAGGATTGTGAGAATGAATCGCAAACGAAATTTTCGTGCTGTTAGTTCATGGATGGCTGCCGGGACATTGAAAGCAATGCAACGGAGGGATGCCGTCCGCGGCCATAACGCCCGAAAATATTAGGTGCGCCAGGATCCTGATAAACTGCAGTTGCTGGTTTTAGAGTCCGACAACCAGAAAATGACCGTTGTATTGCGAAGCATACTGTTTCTGAAATGTTGACAAGAGTTTTTGGCCTGAAATCAGCGACAGCAATATTCGCCGCTGGCATTTTACACAATAGCACTAAGACTTTTTGTTCGCAGTTACGCAGGAATCTTCGAGGTGCTAATCATAAGCCAGATTTTGTGAACAGGATCGTGCCAGATGATGAAGTGCGGATTAAAAATCAAAGCGCAGTTCATCTAACTAAACTCACCCGTGTCTCTAAGCCGCAAGAAGGCACGGCAAAGTCGGATCGTCGTGATGGTCAGGTTGCCGGTTGTATTTGATCTGAAGGAAGTTGAACACCACGAATACACCCTTCAGACCAAGAGTAGCAAGTTTCACTTCCTCGCCTCTTGCGGTATTACTACTTGAGAAGAAAACGAAAGGAGCTGTGAAAATCCGGTGACCGGCAGCAGCCCTACGAGAACGCGCTTGCCCATTAGTGCCGTTTTCTGCAGGGTTTCACAGAAGCACCTGTTGGTGGCTAACTTTGCTTCAGTCTTTTCGACAGCGACGCAGAAAAATGACAAGACTAGCATGTCACGTTTTCCTTCATATCAGAGGAGAAAGAAGTAATAAACAGGCCCGCGGAGGCTGCGTCGAATGAGAGAGCCCCCCCCCCCCCCCCCATACACTCACTCTTCGTGACAAATGGTAGGCTGCAGTGGTCCCGAGAAGTGTAACTGTTCCTTACTGAAGGCTAACTGCGAGGTATACATTCGAAGAGCTCCACGCACGATATGAGTCCGCTACTCAGCGTACCCGCTTGTAGCGCCCGCCTGTGAGCGCGGCGACTAGGTTTCGATGGAGAATCACGCCGCGTTGCTTGAGAAGCAAAGGCCGACGAACTGCACACCTATCGAAACGTGGCCGAAGTGGCCAAGGACGCCAAGGACACAACGCGGTCACTGCCACGTTTCGCTGCGGTAATTGAACAGTCCTTCCGAAAGCAGCATTATTTCGACGTATGTTCATCTGCCTCTAACAAAGATCCGACAAGAAAGGGTACCTGTCTGTTCGTTTTAATTATTTTTTTTTGCGATGCATGGTATCTCGCCTACGGCTTCCATTTTAATTTTCATGCGACTTCGGGCTGTTCCAAATGTTGAATTTTCTTTTGAATAGTCAGATACTTAAGGGCACACTAAAGGGAAATACAGAGTAAGGATAAGCTGAGAGGCTATAGTGCCACGTGATGGCGCGTATCCGTGTCTGCTGCGCCTTCTCGCTGATCACTATTTCGCCGTCTCGATGGGCAGCGATCGTCGAAATGCGAGGAAAGCAGGGCTCGGCGAGCGTAGATAAGAAGATGAAGGATCTCAGAATAAAAACAGCGCAAAACAGACGGCGGAGAAAAAGGCTAGACGCAAAGGCGGGTGTTGAATCTTTTACCTTGCATTCTGTGCACTCTGGCTGCGTGCGGCCGTTGTATACGCAGTAAGTTAAGAGCCGCAAGTTTTCTACGGCATTAACGCTGTCTTGTGCTTCCTATAGGCAGCCAGGGAAGCGGTTTTGTTTTAACTTTGGCGCACTGCTACTTTGCGCAGGCTGCGGTCGTTATGAAATTGCAAAGTTGCTGTTTCTTTCTTTTTTATTTAGTACGCGCATGCATGGACGTCGTCAACGTGTCAAGCGCGACGCGAGCTTTTTGTCTTTCCTGTTTTCGGCGCAGTGGAAAGGCGGATATCCTTTGAAGTATATATACTGAAAAAATATCTGAGAAACACCCCGTGCCTGTATCATCACCTCTAGTTCGGCTCATTCAAGAAATAAGTTTCCAAACGGGGGCGCCGGATCTCAAGGCCGGATGTTAGCGCATTTCATTCGAGGGCTCGTTCTCTGCGGCGAAAATATAGCTGATCCGTGTTCGACGAGATTATGCGCGCATTCCTTCTCTGCAGCTATTTCTAGACGACAGGCGGCAGATAACAGTTGTGCGGAACGTACCCTGCTTCGTTTCCACTGACAACTCATAGGAATCAATTCGCGAACGTAGAAATCACAACGACCACAGCAGAGTCAATCACAAGGATTGCCTGCGATCATACTTAAGACGCATAGTTAGTCAACAAACACGCGATAATCGACTGCACAGCGTGTCGTTTACGCGTGCAATTTTTCACTTGGACGTGGTGTTCAATGACAGATGTTAGAGCGCGACTGCTGCTTGAACGCTTTACGGGATCCCTCGAGGCTTACGTTACACTTCACGACAGCACACATTTCGCACCGAAGGCCGTACGCTTGCGTGATCGTCGCCGATGTATGCGCGCATGAGCGCCAGCAGCAGTGTGTTCGGCAGTCTGCGGCTGCCTTCGATAATTTCTCATATTTTCTTTCGCACCCACAGAGCCTATTTCTTCTGTATAGGCGTGCGTTGCAACGAGACACAAATGCAGGCGATGCAGTAGAGAGCACCTGCTAAAATGCTCTGAGGCGGCCTGCGCACCTTACACCTTGCCGCCGTGACGGCTGACTCAGCCGGCGGGCTAGTTTCGATTTCCTACCGCGTTTCCAGTCTTTGGAAGTGACACCTCTGATTGGTCGAACAGCTTCATCGCAAATATCGTAATAAAGGCATGGTAATGGCGTAACTGTGCTCATTTTTCGCGGGTGGTTTGAATGTGGAAGAACTTCGGGAACTTTCATTTGCGATTTTGACACCAAATCAGCCACCTTTCAGCGCAGAAAAAACGTCGGTATTGTTTCCGAGGAAAAATATATATCCGTCCCGCTTAGTTTGATATTTGCCTGTAGAGTTCCTTTAAGACCAGCACATAGTGCGACACAGTGGTTGTCGACCACCTCCAAAGCAGAATTCTCAGTACGCTAAGAGAAGTGGAAGGAATGCTGGGTTAAGTGCGCCAGAGGATACAGAGGCCCCATTAGCCTGGGTTGCGAACCTTCTTGTAAATAAAGCCGACTGGATGCTTTTCTGAGAGGCATCGCATGATATGACACTTCCAGTGCAAGTACATATATTTAAGCTGTACACGTATCAATAACATTTAAATTAGAACAACAAGAAGACTAAGCATTGGTGTAGTTACAGCAAGTATCGCACAGTTTGACGTGCTTCACTCAGCCGGTGGCAAAATAGATTTGATGGCACCGTATGAGTATACCATTTTGTGCACGGGGACTCGAACCGCAGCATGCACAGAATTTTTCAGCCTCAGCAGCGTATAAAATTAATGGGGGCACTTGTTGACCTAAAGTGCGGTGAGGCGAAAGCCTTTAGCGCGGTGTTGCTGCTTGCGTCACTGATGTGTGGTTAAGGTGTTAATTAAGTACACAATTGTTTGCGATTCTTAAATACTGGAGACACTGGAGGGCGTTTGGGAGGCATCCGTCGGATTCGACGCCTTTCTGCAAACACTCCACAGCGTCATAGACAAAGAGAATTACACGTATTTGCGCTGGCAGGAAGTATCGTGGTCGTTATCACGCTCGGGTGCGGAACGGGAGGATGGTGGTTCGAATCCCATCGTGCACAAAGGTTTTTTTTTCTTATCGAGTTGCTGGATGTCACGGACGGACGGACAGATGGACACCGCGAGTATGAGCCATTAAAGGCTTTCGCCTTAATGTAAGGGATAAGCGTACGCACAGTAGCCGACGTCGCCAGCATTACCTGTGCAAATAAGGTCGGAATAACATTAGTCAGTGCGAACCCGCTTGACCAATCCGTGGTGACATCGGAAGGAGCGGATATTTCAGTGGTGTAAACAAAATATTTGATTACTCAGGGCATTAAGCCTTGGCGACATATTTCCTTGCCGCGTATCCGGAGAGACTTTTGCGTCTGTGTCTTGTAAGTTCCGATTAGACTCCGGCCATTTTGACTACTTGCCGGAGTCACGTGAGTGAACCGACGCTCGATCACAAGTGCAAAATGGCTCTTGTGCACTGGTTAGCGTTGGAGCTCAGTGAAGTATTCGACCCTTGGCGCATATTGGATTCTGACTTACATCTAGGCGCAAAGTTCTGCCGCTCGCGGGTTACGACTTTGCATGACTGATTCCGTTATAGTTCACGATTTTCTGCGGCTCGGCATTGACATAACTTCGTGCATGATTTTCATGTCATGCTTGCAACATGACAATGAAACCACCGAAAAAGAAAAGAAAATAAGCATCGCGGCCGTGGCTGAGGCCGAGTTCACCCCCCATGCGTTAACATATAAACTCGCATAGCTATCGCGTTCCCTTTTTCCGACACGTGTAGCATAGTTTCAAACACTCCTTCAACAGATCAATGCCACGTGGAACGTTGTTTCAGTAAGGAAAATGTTCAGTTTTATTTGTTTCAATTAGGTGAACTTACCTGAAAATGTGCAGCAGGAAGAGCTGCAATAGCAGCAGACCAGAGCTCTTTGATATTATCTGCTTCCAGATAGCTCCTCCATCAGTAAGCACCCAAAAAGTGCATACTGAAACTGGTCACCATTTGAAGGGGAGTTTCGTAACTGGTATGACCTCAGAGCTCTTCATCAGACGACGCGTCTCTTGCGACAGGTGACTAACCGATGCGCCAATACTGCGTCATGATCGGGACAAACAGTGAATACGCCAGTTGGCAGTCGTACCCATCCATCCACGGATGCCTAGCGTCGCGGGCATGAGTATGTGTGCACAGCGGACCACAGCCAGGCGGAAGCAAAGACTAAAGACAAAAGTGCTGGACGAACGTCGTAGTCAGGTGCATTAACGCGATACTCGAAACTCAAAACACCAGCAGTTCAATAACCTGTCACTCGGCGCAGTTTTTCAGCCGCGTTGGCGCAAAGAGTGTCATGTGTTTCATCCGAATCCCTAAATAAAAAACAATAAAAAACAAAAGAAAAACGAAGCGCCATTGTGATCAAACAGGTTCACGAATCCGGTTGCACATATCATCGAGAAGCGCGAATTTGGCACGAAGGAAAACAGCTGCGAAAATAGCCGACTCCACTTTCTTGCGCTTGGGCTTTTACAGGAAGAAGGATGGAAGGGCGAGGGGGGCGCGATTGAGGAAAAGAGGCACAGCTTTGTAACTTCTGTGTACAGGGCTCCCGGCCTCCGTAAAGAGACCAAGTAATTCGAGCACCCAGTCCATTCAATTTTATTCTATATGCTCGTGTCCTGGGTTACCGCAACTCGCGTGTCTCTGCCCCCCCCCCCTCCCCTCCCTTTTATCTTCTGCAGCTTATCATCCACCACAAGAAATTCTGGACACGTGCACGAAGCCTCTGTGTGTTCTCTCTCTTATTAGAGTGCCTGTGATGACAGCCGGAGCCTTCGATGACACCGGCTGGGCAGCAGAATGTTAGCAACGGCGTTTGAACTTCACTACAATAGTGCCAATGACCTGCTTCCCCTAACTTTGTTTTTCTTCTTTGTGCTCGCTGCGATGCATGTGCTCTACAGTACGTAAAAGCCACTGGCCATTCGTGCGCCGCTTTCAACCATCGCACTTTGCGCACGAAAGATGTTTTCCTTTCCTTCCTTCCCTACCACTGTTATCTTCAAAGAGCCATGTCGTTCGAACACCCGGTCAAGACTCACCGCCAATATGGTGGAGTCTGCAAACATTAGTCACATTTATTCTCCGCTTCCAGTCAACAGCACACGTTGTTCGCTCTTTTTCTATCTCTTTCACGCACGCACGCGCGCAAGCTATACCGAGAAGCGCAGGTATTGCACAAGGGTAAGTGCGGTTGCCATTCCCGATAAGGAGGCCAAGGGAGGCTGGCGTACAGTGTAGGCTTTCTCGGAACGAAAGCGTCGCAATGCGCACTGCGGCTGTGGCAATGTTGCAAGTTGAATCCACATGGCTCTGAGTGAGTGCCACTTCATCATCTTAGACAGGAGGCTTGTTGTCGCTGCCTCAGGGAAGATCGTGTTCCCGCTCTCAGCCAGATGGTTCGCTTTGTTGGAGGGAGTCCCTGATTCATTGTGCCTGTATCAGAGTTGCAAGACTGGCACCGTAATGGCCTGGCATGGTTAACCAGGCCTAAGGGCAACTCGGCAAGCAATCGGTAGAAACAGACAGGTAGGAGCGCATTCGTAAACAAAAGCGGTGAAAAAAATACTTAAAAAACAGGCGATCTGTTACTCACGTGATGGAGCATGCGAAGAACAAGAAAATTCGGTAAAGCGGGGCGTGATCACTATCAGCCGCCATCTGGAATCCACAGCAAGCTTACCTCATTGATTCATTAGAAGCCGTGCAAAACTGAGCCGCCCGTTTCATTCACCGCTCATACTCATCCTATATTAGTGTTTCATCTCTCAAGCTACAGTCCCAATTATACTGTCTTTCCCTCCGTCGCCGTATTTCTAGCCTGTGCCTATTTCATAAATTTTATTATTCCCAGCTCAAACAGCAGCCATACATCTGCGCACCGCCATCACGCACGTCTCCCCGCATTGGTCATCCGCTGAAAGTTTCACGCCAGCGGGCCCGTACGACTACATTTTCCAAGTCATTTTTCCTCCGAACAACAGGCGACTGGAACGACCTTCCCCATGAAATTGCAGCCATCACCTGTCCATCAACCTTCCTAGAAAAAATTACATCCCACCTGTCATCATAAAAAAATATTTTGCTTCCTCAAGTTAACCCCACCCCTTATGTAAAACCCCCTACAGGGGGTCTTTAAGGAAATAAAAATGAAATGAAATGAAATGAAATGAAGCCTCTTTCGTTTATACAAGGGAAAGCCCAAGAAGAAATATGGATGTCTTCGGGTAACAAAAAGCTGGAAGCAATCCCTAATGTTCGTTATTTAGACCTATGCTGTGACCCTTATACGCCATGTTGCGATAATGAGCGGCCATGCTTCACCAAAAAGTGACGGATTGTGCAATTCGTAGCCGTGAACTCTGACATCAGTGCAACTTCTGAGACGAAGGCTAGTGGGCGCGATGTACTGGCGCCTGGCCTCTGTTAAAATACACTGACAGTCCGCCTCCTCCTTCTCGCTTCTTCGGTTCTTTTTTTTAACTAGTCCTACTGAAGCTATATGGCTCGGTGTATGGGGTTTAACGTCCCAAAGCGACTCAGGCTATAAAGAACGCCGTAGGGAGGGCAACGGATAATTTCGACCACCTGGGGTTCTTTAACGTGTCAGTACATCGCACAGTATACGGACCTCTAGCATTTCGCCTCCGTCGAAATGCGTCCGCTGTGGCCGGGATCTAACCCGCGTCTTTCGCTTTCGGGTCAACAGCTGAGTGCCATAACCACTGAGCCACTGTGGCGGCTCTGCAGGAGGTATAATTATTTGAAATTGTCACTATGCTCTCAGCACTGGACCGTAACTGACTCTAATATTACTGCATTGATCTTGCATTGTTCTCGTGTTTGCCCGACACAATCACACTTAATTTGTTAACCGACGAATAAAGACTGTAAACATTATTCACAAAAACTGACAGGTCACCAAACAATCTTTTTATTTTGAACCGGAAGTTTCGAAGCCGGCTCGGCCCCTTCTTCAGGGGTCACTGGGGCTGTGGCTAGCGTCTTTAAGTATGCATGGTAGGGAATAGTGTCAACATACTCCTCCCACACCTTGCTCCCTTCGCATCACCGCTTTTCTTCTTTCAGGCCTCTGGACCCTTACCATGCATACTTAAAGACGCTAGCCACAGCCCACAGTGATCCCTGAAGAAGCGGCCGAGTCGGCTTCGAGACGTTTTGTTTCAAATTAAAGAAAAAAGTTTTGGTTGGAGACCTGTCAGAGTTTTTATAAGTTAACCCTTCCAGACAGGCAATTCTGTCAAACTGTTTAGTTTTCAAACATTGTTCATGCGAGAAACAGTTTAAATAGCGGACGCGGACGGACAAAGGGCTCATAACATACAATGCTGTTCTGCGTGTGCTCTTTTCCTGTTCGTGTTATGAACAAAGAAGCCACAACTATGGCCTTCATAACACATTAATAACTAGGTATTTCGTTTTCAGACACTATGCCTTCTATAGTTTGTTCATTCAGCTTTTAAGCAACATAGATTTCTTTAGTAGCCAACATTCAGAAAAACGCGAATGCGTCGCATCTGTGAAATTATTTTCGGTTTGCGATTAGAGACTGTAAGGCTCAGTAATTTTCGCATGTCAGCAAAAAAATATTCATAACTAAAGTAATAATAAACCTTGAAAGAAAAAAATGTACTGTCCTGCGTTGCTACACCTCAGTGAACCAAAAAAGCGCGAACTTAAGTCCAGCTTCGTTTTGTTGCCTTAAACTCTATCATTTGGCGAAGCGACATTCATCTTCTTTGCTTTGCCCTTATGTGTGCCGATTTTGCTTGAAATCTTGCACAAGCCGCCACCTTTCGATGAAAAGTGAAAATAAGCGGGCGCTTTCAAGAAACTCCGAAGCCCGCGGCTCAATAGCGCCGCGCCATCGCGCTCGTGCGGGAATAAAAGAGAAGGAAATAGTTCCTTCTGCTCGAAGCACCTCAGCAAAATTGAGCTGGGTTCCCTGAGCGAAACGTACTCCCTGGCGAAGATAAATAGGGGCGAAACAGCAGGGTCAGCCGTCGGCCGCCCTCCATGTGGAGAACGCGCAGCGAACAGCGGCAAGGCGAGAGTACGACGAGAGAAGCCATCAGAGCTGAAGCATTTTTTGTTTTTTTTCCTGCCTCTCTGTTTGCTCCTCCACTCGAATTCTGAACTCCGCTTTTCTTTTTTGTTCTCCTAACGCCATCCCAATCAAGGATTCCTTCTTTTTAGCACTAGAATGTATCGCTGAATAGCGTATTAATGATTCTGATAAAAACGGAATGTATCCGCACCAATTCATACATACATACATACATACATACATACATACATACATACATACATACATACATACATACATACATACATACATACATACATACATACATACATACATACATACATACATACATACATACATACATACATACATACATACATACATACATACATACATACATACATACATACATACATACATACATACATACATACATACATACATACATACATACATGCATACATACATACATACATACATACATACATACATACATGCATACATACATACATACATACATACATGCATGCATGCATGCATACATACATACATGCATGCATGCATGCATGCATACATACATACACACACACACACACACACACACACACATACATACATACATACATACATACATACATACATACATACATACATACATACATACATACATACATACATACATACATACATACATACATACATACATACATACATACATACATACATACATACATACATACATACATACATACATACATACATACATACATACATACATACATACATACATATTTATTTTTTCTAGATAATGGAAAGGTCTCCTGAGTTAAAAGCTATGAGCTTGACTAGGCCCAGGAGACCCAATACATGGCAGTGGCGTGTGTTTACAAAAAACAGATAAATAAACATTCACCCAAAAAGTTCGCAAATGAAACTAATCTATATTATTTCTATAGTATACACACAGCATTTAGCGTACATGATGCATATCACAAAAAAGAGATCTCACACAAAGCAAAACAAAAAGAGTAATAACATCAATGTGCAATTCAATATGAAATTTCGCTAACAGAACAAAAATAGTAATATAAATCATATATTAGCAAAATAGGAATGCAGCTGCTTGACACTGTATTCATGAATAGAATAGTATTTGTTGAGCGCAACAGGAAGATTATAGGTCAAGGACAGGTGTTCCAAGCATCGCCCGTTAAGAACCTCACGGTGTTTACACACGCAATCAGGTAGGTGCACGACAACATGATTACGCATCTCGTGCAGCTCTCCGTCACTTCGTCGGTATAATGGTGCGCTGATAACGAACCTGCCCTGCGTATGCAGCAGTAAGCCCAGCATATCAAAGAAGCCTTTCTGATCAAAGCGCAGAACGACATTGAATGGGCTCACCGAAATCTTTAGCAGGAAGGAAGGCCTTCACGGGTACTCGAACTTGGGTGGAGTCGCTACCGCTCTTTCAATGGGTACACGTTTGTGACGTCAGCTGCATTTCATTCGAGGCAGTTTTGAAATGAGATGGTATGTGACTGTACGGATTTGTGCAACTGCAACGTCACGTCAAGAAGCCAAAGGATAGCTCTTTAATGCGGGATTGGAAGCACTTTGGCGGCATTGAGCATACGTGCTCGCGTGCTTGTTTGCCTGGTTTTCATTTCGTTGAAGCAAGGCCTAAATGAACGAGGTTAAGTATTTTCCGTACATATTTTTGTATCCTTCTTATGCACTCTTCTTATGGACAACTAATCATTTTTGTGAGGATTCAGAGTTTAAATGGCTGCATTCAGCTGGATGAAACCGACCAAACCGCATTTCTACTGATACAATAATATATTTTAAAAGGCTTAGAAAGATTGGCGGGCTGCTGTGACATCTTTTCATCTTTTATGTTACATTCAGAACTGGTTAAACTGACCACTATCCCGTGAATTATTTTGCATAAAGTTGATTTTTTTTGTCTTAACTAACGCTGGTTAGAAAACTCGCTCAAGCGAGATTTCGCATCCTTTCAATGATTCGCCCACACTTTATCGGCAATTAATCCGCCACTACGCTGAAATGAAAGTGATTAGAACGCAGTGCTAGAGTTAAATCATCACATTTCCGCAGTTGTCAATGGAATCAATGCTGTCAAAAAGTATTATAAATTTTTATCTATTCTCACTGAGTTTCCCTTCTTGCTGAAGTAACTTTCTGTTTTAAACGCCTCCGCCGACGCGCTCTCATTTCCTGTCTCCAAATGCATGCATTCGACACCCATGAGAGCATCAGTGTCTAGAAAGAAAGCAACAAAAGCTTTTCATATCTTTATAAAATTTGGTTCCTTTTATTTTCCCCCAAGAGTGACGTATGAAGATTTTTGCTCGGGTTCAAAGCCAGACGAATGTGTCACCCCACAGGCACGACTTGACTGCGCTGAGCGGCTGCGACTGCTCATCGCATTCGTTCGCAGAGCGCTAAAAATGCCAGTGATTTTTTGTTCTTTGTTTCCCGTTATTTCTTCATCTTTCTGAGCATGTTAGATTTAGGGGCCAGCTAGGAGCCGTTCACAAAACTTCTCTCGAGAAACCGCCCCTGGCTGCAGGTGGGCTGAACCTTCTCTTTGCCCATCGTGATTGGAGTATCATCTTCGCTGCCCGGTCTCGATCTATCTGCCAGCACCCGTACGTCGGCCAATAAATCAGCGCCCCAACTTAAAACTAGACGTGCATATATGGTCGCAGATCCACACTGTCGCAGTACGTATTTTTCGTTAAATTAGGCCCTCGGTTGGCAGGTGGCACCTTGCTTGTTAATCCGGACCGGCGACAAGACGACAGCTAAGGGGCTTGCCCTGTCTGGCCTGTGCGCTGCCCGATTTCGATGGCCAGAGAGCCGGTTAATCGCAATTCGGCCCTCACGTTTGCAGGTATATCTAAATAATTTAGTGCGTGAAGCCTCTAATTTGCAAAAAAAGGGCAGGAAAAAGTTGCCTGCCTTCACAGACTAGAGTTTGGTTGAGTAACCGACATCAGAGTATCCTTTCACTTTATTGTCTTCCTTTTTATCGCAGTCCGATATGTTCGTTTCGCGTGCATATAGCTCTTAAATCTCAGTGCCTCGCCTTCGGCCAAACATCTGATAACAAAACCGCAAGATAAAGTTGCAGATACACTTGTTAAACGCTGCATCTATCTGCCGCAACAATGCATTCGCACCGACTCCATATTGCTGAAGTCCTGCATTGTGTTGCGAAATGGATGCCTTTCTCCTCTTCCTCATCTCATTCTCCTATGATCGCCTTGCTAATAGGGACAACCTAAACCTACACACACACACACACACACACACACACACACACACACACACACACACACACACACACACACACACACACACACACACACACACACACACACACACACACACACACACACACACACACACACACACACACACAAACACACACATATATATATATATATATATATATATATATATATATATATATATATATATATATATATATATATATATATATATATATATTGTTGGGCCACAGCGTCATGGGTAACTGCGTTTTGAAAATAATAAAGACTGATGTGGATATGGGCTACACGGATCTCAGTAAATAACGATCGAGACTAACAGTAAAAGTTAAAAAGTAAACTATTCAGTATTAGTTAACCATCCTACTAGTTAGCACATCTTAGCTGTATGCTAATGCGCTACCCTGCTGACAACGCTATGCCGAAAAAGCGCTCTTCTTACTCAGGAAGCCCATTTTTGTAAATTTTAGTTCATTATAGGCGAAAAAAACAGTATTCATATGAAGGAAGTCAACAGTCACCAAAACCCAGGAAAGCTGAGCGGAATTGCTTATTACTTTTATTTAAGGCGTTGATTGGTAGTGTAGTACATTGGTAGTGTAGTCATTCAATGCTTGAAGATAATTGATTAGACTGTGGAAAGTTATACAGGGCGTTCTATGTCCACCGCTACGAACGAGGGTGGCACTGGTGAACACTATGAAGGTTAGGTCGCACATGCAACATAAATACCCCCGGAAGTAGAAGAATGGACATCCGCGGTCATAGCTCAGTTGGTAGAGCACCTTGCGTGACATACGGAGGTTGTGGGTAGGGACCCGCACTGGCAGCATGCGGTTATTTTTTCTGCGCTCTGTTTACTGCGCTAGCAATTATAGTGGCCATTCACAGCATTTAGCCGTTATGTGTTTGCCTGTTTGTCTGAAGCCTGTTTTGTGGCAGGCTGCTCTCCTGGCCACCGGGTGGTTGACAACCTGCCCAGATATAGGCTGATCACCTGCCCACCGTGTCAGGCGGCAGCTCAATTAATCGAAAGAGGCTGCTCGCCAAGAAGAAACCCAAGTCCCACCGATGGCGTGTTAGAGGGGCCCGAAGTGAACCCATTGTGGTGTGTACGACAGTAAAGTGTGTTGGGGATGCATGTTAAACAAGAGTGACTTGCAAAAAAAATTGCTGACGCGATACAAGGTTCACGTGATAAGTGTCACGTGACAACGATGACTTGCAAAAAAAGGTTGCTGACGTTCAAACGCAAATGCTTTCGCATTTCTCCAACACAGCACACTGCAGTGCGCTGGAATTCTTTTTATTTTAGATGAGCTCTGCACTGAGGACACAAAGGCTTTGGCTCGAAGTGCGGACACAAAAAGGCGAGCGAATATCTGGCGTGCGAGCCCAAGAATTCATTATTGCATTGAAAGAAGGCTGCTTTGACTTTTCGCAGCGGTGTCTTAAACCCGCGGCAGCGGCAATGTAAAGCTCCCAATACGAAGACGCCTTTTAATAACTCTCCAGACAATAACGGTAACTTTTGTTGCACAAGGATAGAGAGGAAAACATGCCCCACAATTCCCTTTTTTTTTGCTTTGTTTTAGCAAGCGAGAGCGGACATTCCTCAATACGGTGGACGCTGTTAGAATCAGCGCATTCTTTCAGCGTTTCAAGCCCTTTTAGATGGAGCGGTTTGTTTCACTGGCCCCACTCTCTTCCCTTTAGTTTTCTTCTTTCCCCAGAAACAGAAGAGGTGGCAACCTTACGGCAAACCAGCTACGGACGGTACTGGGAGCGTATCTCGAAATTCACTTTTCCCACCAACGTGCCTTTTCTGCCGCGTTGAGTTTCTTCTTGTTTTGAACACTCCAACAGCTCAGCGCATTTCTCTGTTTTCTCCGAGTAAAGGAACGTAGGGCGGAGATGTCTTTTTTTTTTCACATTTCACCCAGATGCGCTATTGGTGCCAAGAGCGCCCGACTGCTCTGAGAAGCTGCTGCTACTAGTGCAGCTGCTGAGCGCTCAGTCATCTGGCTAATGCGTAAAGTTTCACTGCGAGTGTTTCATGTACTGCGTCACGTACTAATCAACCGCGAATACTAGTTTGCCATACACGCATAGAGTTAATTTTTGAAAAACTTTTTAAAGATTTTTGTGTGGTTTTTCACAAGTGCCCTCCTGCGCTCATGACTGTTACCACAATCTTCAGTATACTACAGTACAAAAGGAGACGCGCAAAGTACCGAGAAGAATCAGAAACTGTGATTTTCGGCCTAATTCTTCATTTGCAGGAGCCAGAGACCCGTAAGTCTGCATGACATGGATTTTCTCTCTCTCACTTGAAATAAACTCACGCATGCGGACCTTCTATATCTGTTGCAGATGACAGACATTGTCCCATAGCTCTGAAGTGGTTTATGTACAAAAACACCAAGTGCACTTCTGGAATGTGCTAGCACCCCGCTGAGGAAATTTTTAACATACAACAAAGAGGAATACAAAGAGGCAGAAAAGTTCTCCAACCCACCCGAAAAGAGCAGTCCAGAAATCAGGTCACGCATGTCTAGGCAAACACCAGCAACAGTAGTGCCGAAAGGGAAACTCGGGCGCTGGCAAACGAAGCCGTAGGTGATAAGGCAGACTCGATATAGACGAGTCGGCAAAAGAGAAAAAAGCGATCGATGCGCTCCATTTTCTTACACAGGCTGCACGAAACCATGGACGGGGAACAACAGAGCTTCTACGCATTAACGAGACAAAAGAAAATTGAGAACATGGCCCCATATTGACCCGAGTCAAAGAGCACAATCCGCTGTTGGCGTGCAGGAGACTGAAAGCCAGACGGAGGAGACATCTAACTGCTTGAACAGCTCCAGGTTTATAAAAACTGTCGAGTCTCATCTAAGTCACGTACAACGAAACAAGACGCGAGCCTCACAGAAACGATATTTGCGCGACAGCTACATTTCGAAGCGCTCGAGCCAACTTTCAGCGATCCAAAAGGGCTGGAAGGGAACACGTACGAAGTAGAAAAGCCAACTGAAAATAGGAGTAAGCTGATTTGATTTGATTTATGGGATTTGGGTTTTATGAGGGTTTAACGTCTCAAAGCGACTCAGGCTATGAGAGACGCCGTAGTGAAGGGCTCCGGAAATTTCGACCACCTGGGGTTCTTGAACGTGCACTGACATCGCACAGTACACGGGCCTCTAGAATTTCGCCTCCATCGAAATTCGACCGCCGCGGCCGAGATCGAACCCGCGTCTTTCGGGACCGCAGCCTAGCGCCGTAACCACTCAGCCACCGCGGCGGCAAAATAGGAGGAAGCATCTGGGGCTTAAAAAAAAACAAAACAGAAAGAAAGCTATATTTTCTGGGTGTAAACGATAACTGAAAAGATTCTCAGGCAAGAGGGAGAACTAGCAAAGCTCTGCACACTTCTTCGTGCCTAAGTTTAATTTATGATGGAGCTGTGGCTGAGGGCTCACCGATCACAACTACTAACGAGAGAACAATTTACGCGGTAATCGGGACTATTTTTTCCACCGCCTTCCTGGGCTGCCGAAGTGACGATAGCTGCAGCACCTGCCGAACACGAACCGCCCTGAAGTAAGGGAAGGCGCGGCCACTCTTCGTTTTGCGATTATTTCCATCATTAATTTATTTTGCTCCACTGCTGGCATTGGTCAGTGCGTCTAGTAACATCAACGCTGATAGCTCAAAAAGTCTCGGATGTCGCCAGCTGTAGTATCAAAGGTGGTCAGTAACAAAAGGCAGATGACATATTTATTTCCCAGTTTGTACATTGATCGATCGATCGATCGATTGATTGATTGATTGATCGATCGATCGATCGATCGATCGATTGATTGATTGATTGATTGATTGATTGATTGATTGATTGATTGATTGATTGATTGACCCAAGCAGCGCTGCGCCCTATGCGGGGCTCCGGGCTAAATAGACGAGCTGGTGTTCTTTAAGTCGCACCGAAATCGCAGCACACGGCTGTTTTTACCCTTCGCTTTCAAGCCGCTGCGGCCGGGATTGAGCCAACAGCCACTGCGACGACGTGAAAGAATAAATCCGGAAAAGAATTGCTACAAACCGAGGCCCCTGCCAGAAGTATAGTAGAGTTTCCAGAAGCCCAGTAATTCGGTAATTCGGGATAAATTTCACCAAAGTAATTTCAAGACACATGGCCTCGTTAAAATTATGTCTGCAGAAATCTCGGTGACGTACAATGTCGTGCGCAATAATTGCTAGTAAATGAACTGATGTTTAAAACAAGAATGCTAGTTCGATCGGACCAAGCTCGAGGTCAAACTCGAGGAATAGCTTTCTCATTTACCGGCGCTTACCATATCTTGGCAGCGTGCAAGGAATATTTAGTTAATGTGTCGTATTAAAGTATGTTATTTTTATTATGTTTACATTTGCCGCTAGACCAATTTTCGTCATGCCCTTCCTGCTTACCACCGCTCGATAGCCTGCCAACTGCTGCTCTCAGGAATGGTCCACTCCTAGGGCGTGTGTTCAATAGGTCAAAAACACTGCACCCCACCGTGCTTCCCTTAGACACGCCAAGCCTCCACTTGGAGCGTTGGTATGGAAAGTGAGTGAAAGTTCAGTTCGTTCAATTCTCTGTCGCTCAAATGCGAGGCACGCAAACTTGCCTGGCGTCATCGATTTAGCATGTTCACAAGGAAGAGGGGTAGGTGCTGAGACCTTGCGTCAGCTGCCCACCAAAAATATGAAAAATAAAGCAATGTTGCTTTTAAACCCAGTGGAATTTATTACCTTCCTGCGTTTCTCACGATCCTGAAACTATACCTCATTTCCAAACTTCATGCTTAGAAGCGTCTTTAAGCAGGTTGGCCGAAGGAAATAAATGCATATTCTGTCGCGATTGATTCTAGCGATCGAACAGCAGGCATTTAACTGATTACTTATTTTATATAGTCCGTGCACTTCGTGTGATATAGTTATTACCATTATATTGACTGAAATACTTGCCGTTCCCTTCGTCTTCACACTTGTAACCTCACTACCACGGCACCTACCAATCTCTCCTTGGGATCTAAAAACTGCACTCGGCCGCAAGTGAACGTAGTACCAACTTCGCTCTCATCTGTTCGCATCCTCTCTCCCGCAGATTGCCAACCAAATCACGCGCTTTGCTCGGTTTGTCGCTTTCCGCTTTGGTCAGGCTCGACCACTTTCTACGCTCGCCTCAGTCCTCTTCCAGCTAAGTCTGTTTCATCTTCGATTCCTCAATTTGATCCCGCGTTTCGTGACAACCCAACGGCGTTACGCATTCGGAACACATCCTTCGGTAGGCACAGATCGTACGCTTTCGTTCTGAGAACGGCGCACAAAATTGAGCGCTCAAGTCTGCACCGCGGAACGGAACGCTGAAGACGTTCCGCTTCCACTTCGTCTTTCCTTTTTCCTGAGTTTTTTTTTCAGCATCGTTGTTTTTTGTTCTTCATTGATTCTCTTTCAAGTCCTTGCTACTTGACGCCTGCAAATTACATTTTTTTTTCATGGGGCGAATTGTTTGGCGTCACGCAGTCTCGGAGTCAATTACTTTGGAGCCTCCCGTCGCCAATCCCTCTCCAAGCACCATTCGCCTATTCCCGTCTCTGGTAAGCTTCCATGTGCTCTGCGCACTTCCGTACTTCGCCCGTCGCGGGGCATAGCTTTGTTCTCGGCGCCAGAAAACGTGATGCGCTCGATGCTTTCCCAAGCACGCGCAGCGGCAGTGGCGAAAGCGTTCCTCTGCACAGACCGCCCATTTCGCGGCATTTGATTAAGCGCTTAAAAGGACCGCAGCCAACGCTCAAGCCTTCGACTCGTTTTGTCCTCAGGAAAGTGTCGTCGGTAAAGCGCGTTTCCACCCTCAACATTGACATCCACTGTCGCCACTTGCACGAGACCAGCAGATAGACGAAAATGAAAAAAAGTACGCACTTTCGGTAATCTACGGCGGTGTAATCCTGCTCGTTCTGATGCATATGAAACGTGAAGAGGGGAAGAAAATTGTATGGGACACAGTTCCCCGTCATAAGGATATGACGCGATAACGTTTTTGGGTTGATGCTCACATGTGCGGAATTGGTCATTCACGATTTGACATTCGTAGACGCCTGGGAGTCCTCATACGAATGGGGCATTGCACTGCAGAGGCACAGTGAGCAATCGTTTCGTGAGTGGGATTCAGTGTTACTACCAGCTTTGTTGCAAGAAATAAAAAAATTGCCTCGCCTCCCATTACATTGCAGCTCTTCGCTAAATTGATTATTATTTTTTGGCTCTTTTCATAAGCCTGTCTGGCCACCCCTGTGCCAAAGTAAGGAGAACGAATGGATGAAAAGAAGGCAAAGAGAGATCCCCCCGCACAACGCGCGAAGCGTTTCCATGGACAGGCATTGTGGAATCTTTATTACGCAACCCCTGTTTAGCACGCGAGCAGCAAGCAGTGCCGGAGCGGCGTGCAGCCGCATTCAACATCCGTTGTTTCTCCACCAGCGCGCTGACAGAGTGCATTAATTCATCGTATTTACGGGTGCACGCAACGGAAAGAGGACCGAGACACTACGAATGACAGCGACTGCAGCGCCCCGTTTCTCTGAGCACGCACAGCGGCGAGAGTAATGCTTTCCGTCATTGCAGTCGTTCGAACTCGCCGAGCTCCTTGTCCGGGAGCTGTCATCGCTAACAGCGTGTTCCGTTCTCGACACAGGCGCATCTATATAGCGCGATGCCCGTAGGCGTAGCCTGCTGCACTCCGCGAAATAGACAGTGCGACAGTGTTGTTGCGGCGACGCGTCGAAAGGCAGGAAAAATATAGAAAGTTGGCGTCTCAAGTTGCGAACGCCTCGGAGACGCCCGGACGGGCCCCTTACAAGTCTCTGATCGAAATCCGCAGGTTTTTCACGCCCCTCTGTGCATTCCTCGAACAGACGGACTTGACGTCCCGTCTGTTCTCCGCCAGGTAGTAGTTACACGCACAGACCGAATGCTCCGCGAGTTCTACCTTGGGCGATTAACAACTTGACGCCCCACTCCAGTTGTGGTCAACATAGTGCTGTGCTGGTGTTTTTATTGCTCCATCATGATCTAATCACGCGCACGACCTGTACTCATTTATTACTGTGTGAAAAGTTTGTGTATATTACCCCTGCCCCTATTCTCTCTTCCTGTCCCCTCACCTCTTCCATTTCATTTCTCTATTCTGCCTGCTATCCATTATTTCCGCTGCCCCAGCTCAGGTGCTTCAGTATCGATAGCAGACGCCGGGGCTAGCAAAAATATTTTCTTTCCTTTTATTATTATTTTAATAAAATTACTTACCACTACTTTCACGCCGAGCAATGGCATGCTCCGAGCCGTAGCGAGGTGCGCCTCGGTTTCATTTTGGGCAGAGTATCGACTGCGCGACATATTTCGTTGATGAAAACTGGCTCGGGTAACGTTCTCCCCATTTTTCTACGTTATAACTGCAATTCAGCAACATGTTAACGCCATTCTTTACGCGCACTGAATGTATTTCAGGAGTGACAGTTATCACTGCGGTTCTATAGATGGCTGACGCTGTTTTATATGATCAAGTAAAACTCGACGTATATTGGAAAGCATCGACGAAACGCGAAGTCTATACGAAAACAACCGGCTCCGCAGTCTTGGAGGGTTCAAAGTCAAAACTAGTGACTTCATTTTCTCGCTGATGCTGTCTAGTCTCCTTGCACGCGTTTTGCGTTGTTGTGGTTACGTCAGTACGCAAGTTAGCTACTTTTAGACTTTGTCCAAAAGTTAAATCAACGCCCCGCTTTCGCAGTTTATTACGAACCATTTCCTTATAAAATTCGCATCCGTAAATGCGCACGAAATGTAGAAAAATGAAGCGAAACTATTTTGACGCCATTTGATTCTTCCCCACTCGTTACCTACTCCAGCTCCACCCCTTGTTCCTTTCTTTCCTTCCCTCCTTCTTATTTTTGTTATTGTCGACCAGCATTGCTGCTTCGGCAGTTTATAGCGTTGAATTTTTATGAGTACAAAATCTATTTTCAGTACCCCATAAGCAACTTTTGCACGATGCCTTCTAACATTGGCTACAGCTTGCTTGCTTTCACAAAGTTCCAATAAACATTGGCTTCTCACATTCACTAAATGAATTGACCGATGGCTGCACAGTCCATTTAATGAAGATTGGGCCTGAGTGGCCCTCATAACACAAAGGTTTGTCCAGTAATTTGTTTTTACTTATTTTACCTGAGTTCAGCCATTCGCAGCAGCCGCTGATACTGTCATGGGTAATGAACACGGTTACAAACCACGGAAGCCCAGAAAAAGTAAGAAACGTTCTTGCGCCCTGAGTGTGCAGGCTGGTGTTGAGAAGAGTGCTTGACAACCGCGCATACAACCGATCGCACTTTTAAAGGTCGCTGGTTGAAAGCTAGAAAATTCTATTTTCACATAACTCCCGTGGTCAGCAAACTTTTCAGCCTCGCGTCGTACATAAAATTCGCCTTTTTTTTAAAGCCGAAACCCTCCATTTAGCCTACCGCCACTGCGTACTGAAATCGGGTCAAGTACGCCAGCGTGAAATGGTTTGCCCTCTAAAAGCTTTGCGCCTGACGCCGACTTCGGTGGCGAGAAAACGCATGCACCTGAATCCCATGCCACTTCGACCCAATCCGGTTGATGCGACATCCGTATTCCATTAGGACCGCCTTCGAGGCCATCCAACTCTGATGGTCGCAGATGCTCTTTTTGAATGTGACATAAAGATGCTATCGGTTTTGGTCACGCACAGCTGTGGCCTCGGCACTAAGCCCACAA
Source organism: Amblyomma americanum (assembly GCF_052857255.1). Lineage (NCBI taxonomy): Eukaryota > Metazoa > Arthropoda > Arachnida > Ixodida > Ixodidae > Amblyomma > Amblyomma americanum. The sequence continues at coordinate 224,817,972 of NC_135497.1, read as the reverse complement.
GAATTTTATCTCGAGCGCACTCTGCTCTAAATCTCTGCCTTTCAACGGCCTCTGAAGCGCGTCGAGGTCTTTCTTGGCGGTCGGTTGCGCTCATCTGTCGTTTTACTATGGTTTGCTTTTTTTTTCTTTAAAAAATGGCATTTTGCGCACATAGAGAAGCGATGTTTTGGATAGACCATAATGTCAAGAGTTTTCAGCGAAAGGCTGGTTTATTGGTTTATTGGGGTTTAACGTCCCAAAGGGACTCAGGCTATGAGAGACGCCGTAGTGAAGGCCTCCGGAAATTTCGACCACCTGGGGTTCTTCAACGTTCACTGACATCGCACAGCGAAAGGCGTCTAAAAATAAAACTCCTGCATGTGATATTTCTGTGATACATGATAGGCCGGTTGGCAAGAAAAAAAAAGTAAGGAGGCTGGGGAAACGTCTGCTGGGGAAAACGCCCGCTCGGCTGATTCGTGTGGTATCAGGTAATCAAAACTAAGCACTTGGTCTCCGAATTCGCATGTACAGCAAGAAAGTTTCGCCCAGATAAATTTACTCAGCATAAAACGCAGATTTCAATGCGATTTTAACGGAGGAGATATATATATGACTAAAACTTCATGAAAACGTCAGCACACGGCTGCACAGAAGCAATGTTCTCATTTTCTTTTTGCATGGCAATGTATCGGAGCCTGTTTTTCACGACGGCATTGCTCGTGCAAAACATTGAACGGGATACAAAACTACGCCTTCACTGTCCCTTTGAGTTTGAAAAAATTGTGATACGACTACCTTTTTTTTTTCTAATGCCTAAAGCGCGCCTTCTCTCTTGATCGTGCTGAATGCTCACCTTCATTCTATTTTTTTGTTTCCTCTTTTGCTTAAGGTAAATGAGGCGAGCATCCCTTTTGAAAGTTTGTTACTGCAGCTGTTCTTTAATCTGATTTTTTAAAATTGGTTTTGGGGGAAAGTAATTAGCGCAGTATCTGTCTCATATATCGTTGGACACCTGAAACGCGCTGTAAGGGAAGGGATGAAGGAGGGAGTGAAAGAAGCGAGGAAGAAAGAGGTGCCGTAGTCGAGGGTTCCGGAATAATTTCGACCGCATGGGGATCTTTAACGTGCACTGACATCGCACAGCACACGGGCGCCTTAGTGTTTTGCCTCCATAAAAACGCAACCGCCGAGATCGGGTTCGAACCCGGGAACTCCGGATCAGTAGCCGAGCGCCCTAACCACTGAGCCACCGCGGCGGGTCGATGCTGTCCTGTCCCTGTATAAAGTTGTGTGCTACATTTTGGAATCTGCTATGTTCAATACCAAAATAATTGCATTCCTTTGTCCAAGCTCCTTCTCGCTTCGTCGCTTTTCGACCTATTTCACAGCCGGACAAAAAACTATTCGAATAAAAACAAGCTTTGTCCGAAATGACGTCGCAGATGTTGTTCCCTGTTCATTCGGGTCCGCTCCTCTCATGAACAGCTGACTTTGCGCGAAAGAAACTTGGGCTCCTTGTGTCGCTTCTACATTATCACTGCTTCCGCGCCTTCGCTGTCATCCATTATCTGCCGTACTCCGTCCCTAACCCACATCAGTTCACATCTTTGCCCTTTGGTGTCTGGTCGCACGCACCTTCTCTTATTGAAGGCGGTCTCGGCGAGCCGTATCACCTTTCTGTCTCCACCTCGGCCGGATGAAACCCTGTCCGGCTTTATTAGAACCGCACGGGCGCCCTGTTTCACTTCCGCTTCACAGAGGAGGAAAATAAAAGCATCGCACATGGTCCCTTAGCGACGTTTGCGCGATGCCCGTGGAAACCATCTCTCGGTGTTGGCGCCGGTGCCGGAGACGTACCGCTTGTTTTCTTCGGCTCGTGGCCCTTAGCTCATCCGCCCGCCAATGGAAACGACTCCGCGTTCTCCCAGAGGTCGCTGCTAGCAGTTCCACGAGCCTCTAAGCGTCCGTTTCAAAATATTTCCTCTAAACTTTAGGCAGAAATGCAGTTTCGTTTTTGGCAGCTCGCTACCATACATGCGCTCACTAGTTTTGTGCAGTGGGCTAGTACGCCGTTCACTCGCATGTTTTCTCACCTCTGAAATCCATCTCTGACTCAATTTGGCTGTAGAATTCCCGCGCCGGTATTAGCACCACAACTCGTTCTTGACGCAGACACTAACGATAAATGCTTCGATCGTAAAATGCAACAGTAATGTGCAAAAACGAAAATATTTGCCCCGCCTCTTCAAATGCAGCTATTTTTCGGAGTAACTATAGCGGCTGCTACCTGACCGCTTACATATATGTCAGGAACGAGAGCAGAATCGTTTGGCTTCCCTTAGGCTTTTCGGATCCATTTTCATCGAGTCTAATTTTTTTTCCCTTTCTTCCATGTCTCCACTCTTAGTACGAAACACATTCTAAATGCGGAGGAAAGTTTCGGGCTTACACCACCTACATAAATGACTGTCCCATGCAATGCGTTCCCAGCGGCCTTCCGCACTTACCTGCCGGCATTGTATCGTGGCTTCCGCTTCCTTTACCCTGGGGACGAAAGACGCTGAATGCATTCCCTACAGTTCTGCGGCTTACCACGCTCTCTACAATTCAAATGAACTGTTGCTTTTTTTTATTACTTGGCGCGTCCCTAGACGTGTGTCGCAATTCACCGCGTAGCTTTTACTGCACAATGTAGACTTGCCGGTTCCGTTACTCCGGATAACCCGACGCTGGAGAGCCCCTGGGGCGGGCGCGCACACCATCTGCAGCTTTTGTTCACGAAGCTCTGTAAGCACATTGGTCTAGGCTTGATCCGCCCATCGAGCGCCAGAGTGTGCGCTGTAACGCATAGACTAAGTTAGCGCGAATAAGTCAGGTCAGAGGTGCTGGTAAGTGCGGCCCGCCGAGTGCGCGTTAGCGTTCACAGTATGCGCTGTTCACTGCGGGAATGTTCGAAGGAAGTTGCGAAGTACACTATATATCAGGTACTTTTCCGGTCGATATACTAATTGCCCTCCAGGTTTAATATATATATATATATATATATATATATATATATATATATATATATATATATATATATATATATATATATATATATATATATATATATATATAAAGTTGAAAACGCTTCATTTAGCCATAGATTTATTTTGAGTCGAAGTTTCGGACAGCGCCTGTCCTTTCTCAAGAGTCTTGAGAGAGGACAGGCTCTGTCCGAAACTTCGACTCAAAATAAATCTATGGCTAAATGAAGCGTTTTCAACTTTGAATTTTTGCCTCTAGCAACCAAATACGTTTATCTTTATATATATATATATATATATATATATATATATATATATATATATATATATATATATATATATATATATATATATATATATATATATGAACTGTTCTATGCAGCTCAAGCAATATTCATCTGACCTCATGATGAAGTCCAGTCGCTCTAATTAACTTCGCTTTTTTTCACTGTGCTTGAGCATTTTTCGGTTCATATCGGAGCCGTTGTAATTGAACTTAAAGCCGCTTTCGAGAGCACTGGGGAGCGATAGACAAATGAGTGGAGGCGGCGTGCAGCAGGTGCGGTGGGAGGGGTCCGGAGTGGATGGTGTGTCCCGGCGCAGACAGACAATAAGCCAGACGGCACAGCTCGCGCGTCTAGGGAGAAAGTGGCAGGTAGTCGATATTAATCCGATAAGCCTGCCGTTACGACACCGATTTCGCCGTCTAATTGGCCGGCCCGCGAACGAAGATCCTCCAATTACCACTACGCATCTGTCTTCGACCGCCGTGCACTTCGATCCGCGACGCTGTTATGGCGACCGCCCCTCTCTCCTTCTTTGTTCAGCATCACATGTCTTTCTCGCTGCCTCTATTTATCTCCCCCTCTCATTCTCGGTCCCTTCTTAGAAGTCGTCCCCAAGGTCAGCGAATTTCGTTAATTATCACTTTACTTCGTGTAACCGGATCCATTTTCTTTCTTCTTTCCTTTTCCTTCAATGCAAAACGAACAGCATCTCGTACACCGCTCTCTGCTTCCTGCTGAGAACTAATTAAAGCGATGCCAAGAACGTTATCAAGGCGCAGACAATTAGCACGTTTTACTCAGACTGTTTTCTGGCAGGGATGCTTGACTTTCATTTTTATTTTTTGCCGAATGAGAGGCTATACATTCGCGTCGACAGGCATCTCAAGCCGCGACGTTTACAAATGGAATTCTGCCCACTTCGTGCAACGCTTACTCAAGTCATCTTTAAGGCACTATTTACAGAGCGGCTCGCGCCCCACGAGCCAAGGGTTCAAGAAAAATAATAAATCTGCACGTATTCCGAGAATGAAGCAGACCCAGTGCAATTGGCGATCGCTTGCATAAAGCACGAGGTAGTTTTTGTTTCCAGTTTATGGTAACCTAGTGATTTATTTGTACTTAAAAGGTTAGTATTTAAGCTGCTAGAAGGGCCCAAGAAATGTCATGTGGAAATCGTTAAATGGAACCCCAAATGGCGCAACTGTTCAAAACATGGCGTTACAATGAACGTTCTCTTTTTTTCTTTTTGTTTACGCGCTAAAGCATGTGGGCTAGGTCCCTACGGAGGAAAAAAAAAGATTGAGGCCGCTCTCGCGAGTTCGCAGTGACCGCAACTGCACGATCTTGGGTGTCATGTGAGTGGCCAGTAAGAGAACAACACTGCCAGGAGCGGAAGGCTTGAAACGCGCCCCCACCTCGGATATTTCGTATTTCGCACGCTCTTGAGAAGCATTGAGGAAATTTCCCCCAAAAATTCACGCTTGCAAAGTTACCACGACCTCTGATTCCTTTTAGTTATCCGTAACTATTTAGCTGAAGCATCTTCGTGTGTCCGCGGATTTTAACGTCGACTGGTGAGCTTTAACTTGGTAAATAAAAATGTAGTACAAAAGTTTATCGGCGTGCTGTCGTTACCAGGAATTCGGGAACAATAGCTTCTAGTTTTTTTGGCTGCCACCACGTGGTGTATGGTTTAGGACATTCAAAAATGGCGTGTTGACATCATCTGTTGCGTAAGAAAGAAACGGAACGACCGAGTGACTGCAGAACAGAAGATGATCGGCCGCTAGGCTTAGCAGCACTGGCTGGGTGTGGTCCTGAATTCCTGGTAGGGGGCAAATGCAACCAATGCCTTTTCAGCTAAATTCCCCGAGAATGTTTTTTTTTTTTCCCCTTGGCTCATGCTCTGTGGTGCACCTAACATAAGTGACTCCCTGCTACATATGTGAATACATGCGCACTGTAATACATGCGCACCTCCTTTCTGAGGCCATAAAAACCGGGGGATGTCTTCCGCGTCCAGTCGAATTTCGGCACACATGGCACAGTGCGCAAGAACGCAGGTGTCCTTGACCGGTATAGACCAGGTATTTTACTTCTACGAAGAACGAGCGTAGGTTTGCGACCTGCGTTCGTGCCTGTTGGCTGCGAATCATTTCACTGCTGCTGGATGCTTGCCCTCGATCGCTCATATTTCATTGCCTTGTTCAAACCGAAGCGCTGCACGCCAGTTATTCTCTATTTGATGGACGGAAGACGCAGACTAGACAAAGAGATCTAAGTAGGGGAACTTTATTACAAGCGCTGGAAAACACTAGCTACAGTGTTTTCTCTCGCTGAGTTCCGTGCTAAAAGCAGTCAAAGTGGGGGATTAAACGAAGTGCGACAGTACTGAAGACGAAAACAAGTTGACAAAATTTTGACTGACGGCGGCGCCCTCAGGAAACGAGCCACAGACGTGGCGGGGTAAACTGCGAAACGACATTGCAGCGAAGCCTGCAGCACCGCAGTTACCGTAGTTACCGTGATCGCGGCACAGTGCTGCGTTGACTGCCGTTTCAGACACTACTTTTCCCCCTTGCTTCCTTGTTCTCGGGCTACACTACTTTAACCAGCCGCACGAAGCCTTGTAATGTGCCTCTTGTCTAAGGCACGGCTGCTGTTAAGGCCACTGCTAAGGTCGCTATGCGTGCCGTCCTGCTCGAAGAACCTGAAGGCGTACGCCTCGCGGAGCTTTTTTGCCCTCGACGTTCTTCGGCCCTGATGCCTTGTACGTGACCAGCGTGTCCACAGAATGCACGCGGCAACTGCCGCACGCATCCAATTACGCGGGAGTGGTGGGATGAAAGAATGACGCCGTTCACCTGTCCAGGCAGCTATGAAACATTCAGGTACTCGCGCTTCTAGCCTTTCATGACGACCTATCCAATGGAGGTACCAAAAAAGGCGCGCCACGTCGCCTTTAGTGCAAACGGCCTGCCGTTGGCCTCTGCCTTGCCTGCCCCAGGTGCATCTGACGACGCAGACGTCGTGGACAGGAAAAAAAAAGTAGGTTTTTCTTCGTTTGTTAGCATTTGCTAAGCGGACGAAGAAGAACAAAAACCCCGTAGCCGAAATTTTTTGCGTATATTTGCGCGCCTGTCTCCTACACGAATCAGTACCAAAGCACGCAATCACACCTTCGTCATCGCGTTCACTTATAGCAGTACCAGGCGACTCAACAGCTTCCGATGCGCTGGCGCTACTTCTGCTCCTGTGTTAATAGCCAGGTTGCCCCTAGAGCGAATCAGAAGGGAAGACGTATGTTGGCGAGGTATGGAGGCGCACGTCTGTGGCATAAGCACTGGTGATGGGTCGTCGCATTCATTGTTTACGTGAAGGAATAAGACCAGCAAGAAACATTGGAGGGAACACTTAAGCCCCGCCTTTAAGAGCACGACGAGATAGCGTCAAGGAGTGAATGCCCACACACGCGCAATTGGTTATTACCTATTTTACATCCATACATCGCTCGGAGTCCTCCACAAAACCTTGGCGCACTGGTGCAGCCATTAAGCGATGCGTCACTGCTCTGCGAAGGCAGGTGCTGCCACCCGTGCTGCTTGTGCGACCCGGGTTACTCTTTCCGAGCAACCCCTCGCGACCAATCATTAATTTAACTACCACCTGTTCCGTTTCACAGTTTGCTCACAATCCGGTGGGAAGGTTATGATGACGTCACAAGGTCACGTGACCTATGTGGCCCACCTTTGTAGCTTTTCAGGAATTTTTCGGCCACGATGCTGCCGCCGCCGCTGGCGACGATGCCGGGCTTTCCGCTGAACGGTACCCTTAACGCGGTCGCGTTAATACGCACCCACACTTTTAGCCCTCGACCCGGGACGAATAAGCGACAGGTATAGATGCACAGCGCACTACATCTCCACCCATCCCACCATCGAAGATAACACCACTCCAGAGACCGCCTGACCCCCGCCTGCCACCATAGTATGCCGACTACGACATACTACATCTCCAGATCGGGCATTATCTAAGATTAACATGAAGAGTCACCCCCATTTCTAACGCTGCCAGTTGCACCCTCGCAGCCTCGCACATGTTATCAACCACGGAAGGTTGATGAAAAGAGAACCGGGTAAGTAGGCTCATCATCAATCCGAATAAAATAACTGCCGCAAAACAAAAGAAGAACGACGTAGTTTTTAACTGGAGTACGCGTGTAGCTCCATTGACCGTACAGTCGGTATCGTAGCCTTTGATGACAAATAAACTGTGATATAAGGCCGAAGAGTTTACACCCATGCCAGAGGTGAAGTAAGCGTGTGTGCGGTGAAGGAGGGTTGTGCGTGGTAGCGTGAATTTCTCAAATTCAGTTCACCGAGTTCAATGGTCGGGAAGAAATGCCAGTCAGGACAACAGTAAAGCACGTTACAGATGATCCCACTTCATAAACGCAAAAAAATGAAATAATTGTCCGCTGTTTAGCCTTTTAATGAATGACACCAGCGTTCAGCACAATGCATTCCGTCACGCTTAATGCTTCGCTTGGTATTGATTTAGAGCGCAAATTTTTCATTCATAAATATTCTCTTCTTGAAAATTCTTCTCAGCCGCGCGGTCTTTACTTTGCGCCTCAATATGACACGGCTCAGACGTCACGGTATAGGTGCCGGCTTATGTCGCTGTTAGCTTTCCTGGTGAGGCTTTTAAAGCTGAAATGCTTATTGGTCCTGAGATAGCAGCTTCATATATCTATATATAAGGGGCGTGTGAAGGGGCCCAACGTACTGCAGAGCAATTCAAGTCACAAATTCCTTCACTACGCACCAGATCAGAAAGGAAAATTTTAATGCCAGAGGCATCCGAACCAATGTGTCGGCGGTCGATATATGAACTCAAAATCTGGCGCTACATGTGACGCTCGAAACTTTCAGTTTCCTCCAATGCGCAGGGATATCGAAAGGAGCAGCAAAAAATAACAGGCGTCCAACTAGCGCTAGACGCCGATTGTATTTCGTGAAAAGGAGACTCTGCACTACGAGAAAATAATTCCTCTTGATGCTACAACTGAAGCACTGTAGATAGGTGCGCTTTGATGTAATGATTTCGCCAAGCCATCCATTGTGTCCGCACCCATTGTGAGAGCGAAGGCATTCTCCGCGGTGACTTCGTAGCTGTGGCTTTCTGCTGCTTTTGAACAAGAGGCTGCGGACTGGATATCCGGCAGCGGCGGTCGCGCACTTGAAAGGAAGCAGGAGGCAGCAATACATCCGTCCATTCCGATGCGAGTGAAAGAATTTCAGGCCGTCGAAATTAATTCGCAGAGTTCCACTGCGACGACCCTCGTATCCCAGGTGTAGCGGGGAGAGATATGGGAACTGTGGTGATGTGAAAAGCATTCAGTGCGTGCACCGAGCTCTGACAATAGCGAATCGGAGGCCTGTTTAAATCCTGCGCAACTTGTACTGCGCGAATATTTCGTGTTAGGACTCCTTATTTCTTAACGCTGTACACGCTCACGAATGTCAGACAGCGATGAGACGGTTATTTTTTCCCAATAAGGAACCGATAGGCACCGCGGCGTATCTCGCAGAGAGAGGTAGCAGTAGCGTTAGGGAGCGCGGCACTGTGAGAATGGGTGGCTGCAACCGCGTCTACATTTACCACAATGACGCCACCAGCTACCAAAGCTTGCTACCAACCAAGCCTTATTTCTTGCAGCAACACTGCGTACTGGGTGAGCCGGTAGATCTGCAGTTAAGTTAAGCCGAGTTTGGGCGACTGTGAATAGACGCTTGCACTGTTAGGACGAAGGCAGATCTGGTTGCCCGGCCCAGCACGAAAATTACTTCCTGACGTGCGAAGAAGGTGGTGTGTATCAGGTTCCCATGTCTTGTGGAGACGTACACTTGAGTCCAACAGGGAGGTACATCAACATTAGACTGAGAAAACATGCCAGTTGATTAAACAAACAAGGGAAGCACACTGGCAGATTTCCCTGCCACATGTGCGACTGCCCCCCGTGCTTTGCAGACATTTCGTTTTGGCAGCGACTTTATAAAGTGTTCGGGAGATCAGATTTGGAAAAGGGGCGAGCACGTGTTCGCCAGCCATCGCTAGTGTTTCACAAGAAAAAATATCGCTTTTAGAATATGATGAAAAAGAATTCGCCCTTGGGAGGGCACGGATATAGTGATGGTTTTCCTCTCTCTAGATTTTTCTACTCCTTTGTTGTTGTTTTGTGCATGTTTTACAAATATCAGTAGTCCACAATAAAAGTTTAGTATTCAGTGCCAGCGCGTGTCCTCTCTACCTCTTTCTGTGCTCTTACACTGTGCTTATATTATTTTACCTATACGCTGACTGCAATTACTCGCCTGCACGTCAGCTCACCTTTGAAGCTAGGGCTACCTTCCAGGTGCACTTTATTTTTAAGTTCACATTTTTAGGAGCTGGATGTGAAACATGACACTATATTTCTTTCCAAAACTAGAAGAGGAAAAAAAATTTATCGTAAAAAGTCATGTAGCACCGTGTTTCAACATACCGGCAAACATATATTACTTGAGCGCATCCCTTCTGAGAAATCTTTTTAGCGTTGCCACCCACTCATCCGTGCTTTTATCCTCGAAAAATATATTTGCAGATGTATCCACTGGACCAAGCCCAGCATTCTTGTACAAACATTTTGAATACTGGAATATTGTATGGTACTGTTATGAAAAAACTGAAGGTAATAATGGTCCATTCTTCCGATAGCGTCGGAAAATCTTTCTCTTAAAATCTTTCCATCGCTCACATCGAGTAATTAACACTGCTATAGAAAACCAATGGGGAACGTTTTTTGGCCATGGCAAAAACGTTAATATAAAAAATGCAAGCCTGCCGAGGGGAGATCTGCGGATATAATGATTGTTGCAGTGAAATCTTACAATATATGAAAAAAAATTGCGATCATAGACTCTTTTATTTTGAAAAACGCTTTTGTCCAGAATTTCTCTGCATGATTATGATGCAACGTTTCTTTTTTACTTATAACACACTTGCTATAATGAAAGCTTTGCAAAGATGAGGCAGCATCTTAACGTTATCTGAAGACACGTCTTCAAGCCCCAAGCGGAGACGGGTGTGAGTCCTTTCGTAGATTAGTGGAAGCGAGACAACCTGACCGGTAACGCTGCTAACATGGCACGAAGTGGCACTCATGCAGATCAAAATAAAGTACCATCTGGTCAGCGTGTTCTTTGCCGGTGCCTTCAAGGGGCAGCGCGCGAGCCTTTTTCCATCCGCCATCGGTTCGCAGTCCGGACGTCTTCTTCGTCCTATACGGCACATCCAGCGTGAGACATCTATTTTTACCGCCGTCTTCGTGTCGACGTGTCTACTGGGAGCTCTCATCTGATCGACAGCCACCGTGACCGCAGAGCTCGGCCTTCCCGAAGAGACAGGCCAATTTCATCGACGGGATCAACACAGTTCCCAATCCGCTCATCGCCGTCCTCAGATAAATAGATGCCGACATCAAAATATCCAATGTAACACGTGCCTACGATTGCTATTTATTTAGTTGCTCTTTTCTAAAACTTTTTTATACTTCTTGTATACTGTCCAAGCAGACTTGCATGTAGTAATAGGACCAACAGCGTCGACCTGCTGTATAGATTGTCTTCGAGCGCTTCGGATGACAACAGAAGTGGGCCCGAAGACAATTTTAAAACAGCGGTCGCATTAACACAATGAAAAACATTGACAGTTGTCAGGTGTAATAAAAGTAAAAGTTATTTTCAAAGAAGGTGCCAGCGATAGGACCCTTAAAAACGCAGCAAAGAAATGTACCAGCATAGTTAATGACAGATCTCGAGCTGTGCGTCCTTACTGGGCTGTTATCAGCGCAGCGGAGCGTATCATCCAGCTGAAGTGAAACGCGAACTATACTTATAAAGAGCAAAGCAAACATACTCTGGCCTCACTCTGTACGTCCACCGAGGTCAGAAGCTTCTTGGATTAGTGTCCCAACGCGAGGGGTCACGCAGGGTGCACATTTACACACTTAACAAGATGGAAAGCTGGACATGTTGGCTTGGATGAACAGCGGAAGGGAACCCTCGCACAAATAAATAAAGAAAATAAAGCACAAGAAGAGAAAAAAGGGAAAGAGACACACATCGCGCCTGCCATCAATGAAGTTTTTAGGAAGAATTTATACAGAAACCGATGCGCATGCGCAGAAAGAGTCAAAAAGGATACTAAAGCCCACAACCCTCGCCAACAGCGACAGGAGCAGGGTAGTTGATCAATAACCAATTTCTTTATCAGAAGGCCCACTGACAGCTCGCTCACACCCGAAACCCAGCAACAGATAAAAATAAAGGCTGCGGATAGCGTCAGCTTTCATCTCCTCAGAAGCTCAGACATACCTCATCCGCAATCCACACGAAGGGCGGCCGAAAAAGTGAGTACAAGAGTTGCAGCTGCTGCGCTATCTTATATATACCCCGCGCCACCTTATGCAATGTTGCCCATCAGCTGTTTACGACACACGACATGCTAGGCGTATAGTTGAAACCACCAGATGCACGAACGTCAGCTGAAGTGAACACAACCACTCGCTATCCAAGAATGAGTATTAGTCTTCCCACCCACTGGCAGAACTTTGGATGCGTTCCATTGTTTGGTAACAGATAGGTCCTAAACTTAAACAATGTGTTACCTTATTTCAAAAGCTTTTCACACGCCCAGCGCAACGAACCCGTGCGTGGGTCGGCACTTTCTGTTAGAGAATCGATTTTTTTAACCAGTTACTACGCTCGAATCGCTGCTTGTAAGGGTTCTCGGTCCGTGTCTAACGTCTTTTTTACTCCTTCTGCACATGCGAATCGTACTGCTATTGCATAAATTGTTTCGCCTCTGAAAGAAAAAAAAATTATTCGATATTCTGCACGCTGTTTTTCGCAACCTTCCTTCGGGCCGTCTTCTGATTTCCCACTTCCACCTGTTTCTCTTTTCCTGTGACTCTAACTGGCTCATAGCGCGTCAGTTCCACATCAGGATGTCGTGCAGCAACTCCCAGTGAATTCCCGTTTACCTAGAGCGTTTGGGTTTCTTTACTACCCAGGAAAATTGTGCTGGCGAAAAAGTGTTACGTAACAGTACGATATTAAATTTCCTACGGTAGCCAATACGGAACGCCTTGAAGCTTCTTTTGTGTTGTGTGGCCAGCAGCGTCTCTAATACTCCAGACGATAGGGCTGCATAAAGTTAGCCACGCAGTATGCATAAATGAATGAAAGGCGGATAATACGATGTCAGCTCTGAAGGAGGTAAAAGGGCAGTACAGCCGTCCGTAGCACGGCAAATTTTACACCACCATTGGGCAAGGCGCAAAATAAAGATGAGTGGTTGCTTGAGAAGATAGCGTGACGCTGGTTTCGCAGTGCCGTAGCTGCTGCGAATACAAGATTATTTTTGCGCAAATTAAGTCGCGCATGAAATTGCGACTAGCACGAATTATTTCTTCCCCTCCAAGTGCCCATGGACTCTCTTTTCCTAATTCATTAATTAATTCATTCATTCATTAGCCGCCGCGGTGGCTGAGTGGTTATGGCGCTCGGCTGCTGGCCCGAAAGACGCGGGTTAGATTCCGGCCGCGGCGGTCGAATTTCGATGGAAGCAAAACTCTAGAGACCCGTGTGCTGTGCGATGTCAGTGCACGTTAAAGAACCCCAGGCGGTCGAAATATCTGGAGCCCTTCACTACGGCGCCTCTCATATCCTGAGTCGCTTTGGGACGTTAAACCCCCGTAAACCAAACCATTGATTCATTCATTTCTCTTCGTGGCAGTGGAAATGTCGCCTCGCTTGCTGCTCTCGAATGGACAGCGCTTGCAGTTGCCGATTTAGCGATGTCATTAACCCTGGGATGTCTCTCGCGGAGGAAGTTACGACGCTGTTGTCTCTTCTTCTCCGGAACTCATTGATTGGCCCACCGTCGACGTCGCACTCCAAGCACGCCGTCCCGCCATAAAGGGTGTGGCCGAGTTTCCTGCTTCCAAAGATGGCAAGTGATAATCGCGCTGCGCTGTTATGTGATTGCATCATCTACGAGCTTGCGAAAGGAGAAAAAAGAAAACATTATATGGGCGTGCGCCTTCATGGCGGGAAAAGGCTTCGCCCCTGTGCTGACGTGGAGGACAATGCGAGTCAGGGAGCAGAGTAGGGCGGTTCTTCGAGCTTCATCCTTGACAGCCCTGGAGTGGGTTATCAGACTTATCCGGGGTCAGAAAAAGCTACCTTAAAATAAATAAAACATCGGAAGGTGCCGCACATTGCTGTGCGCTACTTGAGGAGTTATTTTGAACATGTTCCCGCTCAGTGCGCTTTAAATGCCGTGAATACCAGACAATGTAGTCTTCAGTCCGCTTCAGGAACCTGCCTAAAGTGCGCCTGAACCATCAGAACAAAAAGGAAATTTTTCATTTGACGTGGCATCTACATTAAAGGCAGATGTGGAATTTTTGCCATGTCTTACTGTTCCCTGCCTTCCCATCACAAATAAACATTCCACAAGGTGGCACGGTTCTACGTTGTTCCGGCATGTAGAAACTACGATGCGAAACATTGGATCACAGCTTGCGGTTTCGAGTTCAGCGCATGCGCAGAAGTCACCTAAGGAGTGGGCCTCTGCGTAAACTGTAGTGCCAGCGCTGCAATGACTTCAAGGGCATTGTGAAAACAGCTCACAAGATAAAGCCAACCGGTGCGCATGTGCGTACTAATTGTACTATCAAAGCTCGTTCTCGTTAGTGTCGTGTCCATGGCTACATTTAGGAAACACGCGTTGCTCAGCATGGGTATTTCATGATATATGATAACAAAAAAAGAAAACAGGGCACTAATGAGAAGGGATTATTCAATTTCGCGTTTAACAAGGCAGTCTACTGCGTAGCACTCGACTGCATACATGACAATAGAGGAGCAAATGTCGGTGAAGTATTTTATGTATATAATTATATGTCTCATTAAACGTTTGTGTATGCTGCTATTGATTTCGGTGCTTGTTGCATTCGTTCTGTATCAGTACCTGTTCAGCAACAGTGTCGATTTTAATTACTATTGCGCTTATGTTTTTTTTTCTTTTCCCGTATATCTGCATGGCTACTGAAGCATAGCTTCCGCTTGTAGAATTATTTGCACTGATCTCTATACAACATTGTGTGTGTGCGGGAGGCGGGGGGGGGGGGGGGGGAAGGGGGGGGGGGGGGGCGTGTTCTAAAAAGCAGTTACCCTCGTTGCTGTGGCCGAACAACTTTTTACTATATCGCACCAAAATATATGCACTTTCGAGAAGCTTGCTGGCAACGCAACCCCTCCAGTGCAAGTAACTCGTCGGAATAGCCAAAATTTGTTGCGCCAAGGGTAACTGAGTTTTTCAAATTCTAAAAACTGATATGGATATTACTTCCGGTGAGCTACACGCCTCTCAATAAGTACGGCGACTAAGAGTAATTCTTAAAAAGTTAACAGTTCAATATTATTAAAGTAGCGTACTAGTTAGCACATGTTGGCTGCATTCTGATGCGCTACACCGCTGATAATACTATGCCGAAAACAACCCTCTTCTAACCCAAGAACCTTATTTTTAAAACTTGCAAATGATTTTAGGCGGAACACCCGGTAGAGCGATTTCTGCCAGAGCATAACTCGTCGTTAGTTTCAGGGGTTCCTTGTGAATAAAGTGATTCTCTCTCTTTCCCTCTGTCACTTTGAGGTCATGAGTGCCCGCAAACTTCTCTCCGATTCCTGGGTAAAGCAACATGATAAACGCCCACCAGAGACATGACGCCACTTCGCATACGCTAACCTTTATATTTTATTCCGACCAAAACCAGGTGCCTAGCTCGTTGGGCGAAACATTATTCTGTTTGAGAAATTTCCGAGTCTTGCTGACTTTTCAGCAGGCTGTAGCAGAAAGAATAATACACGTAAGGCTCAATCCATCACGCGTGCTTCTCTCTATTGTGCACTGATTTTTTTACCGGTTTTTATTTACATAAACGATCCCAGGACGTGTCAGTCGAGAGATGAAGTAGAGGCGTTTTCACGCTCTTTCGCTACTGACCTGCAAATGAATGATGACGGCGAATGAATTTAGCAGCAAAACGCGAACTGACTTTGATGGAAGGTGGGAGCCAAGTTCATTTCTCGTGAGTCAAAACATGTATGAAATCCTCTCGCAGGAGGCGCTGCATCAAATCATGCGCCCTACCTACGACAAAACACTGTGACACACAAAGGTAACGTTCCCGTGAAGGTCGAGAAAAAGTAATAAGATGGCATCTAATGTGAATAAGGTTTGCATTGATATCTGCATGAAAAAAAAAGAATAGAGCCCGAAAGAAGAATTTGCTCCTGAAGGAACGCCTCCTGAACACCACTGCCAACACCTTGCATGTGCCGTGCATGCTAGATAGCCAACAATAGGCTTAGAGATGCTATCTCCAACTAGTCCGCGCAGCAAAAAAAAACTGGCCCTAACTTCATCTCACAAAGTTTCAGGCCTAACTATCTGCTACCACCGATAACAGCATTGTTTTCACTGAGGACAGGCATCGTTATCGCTTCAGTGAACGTGATTTTCTTCACAGAACTGACAGCGGAGGTTTACCTCATAGACTTGGTTAAGTTTCCTTTGCGAGGGAAAAAATTGCAAAACTGTAGTCTTTGGTGACCCCATAATTCGTGAACAAAATTTTGCACGCTCCTGCCATTCAAAATAACCGCGACATAGCGTGTCATGCTGAGGTAGCCATCATGACCTTGTCGTAATAGCTTCACTCAAACGCCGGGAAGAGAAAACCTGTAACTGTTTTTTATGCCTTTCCAGTGCCAGAGAGTTGCGAATCTGCCTGAACATGACGAGAATATCACTTTTTTATGGCAAACTTTCCAACATGGCCGCACTTTTCAACGATGCGAACTAGAATATCAGTTATCGTTGATGAAAGGTGCCGTTATATTAACTTATTGAGCACTCTAATTCATTTATTTTGGGCGTGACAAATAATCGAGTACCTATGGCAGTGAAGGCAGGCGGCGATAATTCTTCCAAGAAATGAAATGTGCCATAATCTGTAACGAGCTAAGTTGGTTTCCATCGCTGGAATGAGGTGGCATCACGCGGGCTCAGTGCGGGATAGAGGTTGGATATAAAAGAAGAACAGAGAGCTTGGATGAGATCACTAAAAAAACTGACAATCACGTGCCTTCAACGCCCTCTGACGACGTGATGGTATTCTATTATTATTAATATTATTATTATTATTATTATTATTATTATTATTATTATTATTATTATTATTATTATTATTATTATTATTATTATTATTATTATTATTATTATTATTATTATTATTATTATTATTATTATTGGATTTTGTTGTGCCTATTTTCTGTCTTCTCGCCGATTTTGTCGTTTTGACGGACCTAATCTTACTCAAGCCGTTTTTGGCATTGGCAGGCCTGTTACTGAAAGCTTAACATGAAAACTGCCAATAAAATAACAATATTAATATTTTTTCGCTACTTTCCAGCTGGTGCACCTATTCTGCTCTTTGTGACGAGCAGTAGATGAGTGAGAGTCTCAGACATTTTAGGCCATATTTGTTCCCTGGTCCTCATGGCATTCCAGCAGCCATAATAAAATCCTTCAGTAGTATCTTCGTACCCGTTTTAATGCCGACGTTTAATAACTGTTTGAAAACTTCCACCTTTCCCGGCGAGTGGAAAACGGCACGTGTTTTTCCTGTCTTCCAATCAGGAAAGAAATCTGATCTTTGGAACTACCGCCCCATTTTTCTTCAGTGTGCAACCGCTAAGCTTTTCGAATTAGCTTTGCACAATGTACTTTCCTTCCATCACAAACATGTCATCTTACCTATCCAGCATAGCTTCATAACGGGTCGTTCTACTACAACTAACCTTGTCACGTTCATGACGTATACCTCAGCAGAAGTCCTTCAGAGAGGTCAGGTTGACGCTGCGTACTGTCATTTGAGCAAAGCTTTAGACGTTGTTACTCACTCATTACTTCTCGAAAAGCTTCTGCTCTCTGACATCGAAGTTTCAGTTGCAGCCTTCCTACGCAGCTATCTCCTTGACCGGTCCTGCTTTGTCAGTATCAATGCACAGACCTCATTTGTTTACACTGCAACCAGTGTAGTTCCTCAGGGCTCTGTATTAGGCCCGATTCTCTTCTCTGTTTTTTATTCATGACGTTTCCTCTGTGGTCAAGAACTCCTCGTTTCTCGTTTATGCTGACAATATAAAATATTCAAGGTACTACATTCTTTTCAAGATTGCTCGTCATTGTAATCAGACATATCTGCCTTCTTCAATTTGCGCTCGAAGAATGGACTTATCTCAATTCCTGCAAAACCAAGGTTGTGCCATTTAAGCGTAAAACGAACAGCCTTCTCTACTCTCATTCTGTGAATTGTATGTCGTTGTCCAGGGTTCATGAAATTATTAAGCACGTTGTAGTTTTCGACTATACCCGCAGCTTATCCTCCCATACTAAACGCATTGCTCTACGGGCTGTGCGCACACTCGGCTTCGTCTGCAGGCTTTCGAGAGAGTTCCGAGCTCCACTTCCTTTCTTAAAGCTCTACCCGTCCATATGCTTGCCGCTCTTAGAGTATGCGTATGTTGTTTGGAATGGCACTTGCAAGTCGAACTGTGACAAAATCGACAGAGTTCAGCTGAAGTTTTTACGCATATTTCAATATCGGTTTCCTTGCACAACTTCCAGCTCTCGTTCCAGGCGGAGCAACTCGCCGCAGCTCCCTTCTCTTAACTGCCGTCTTGTGAGGACAGACATAATTTTCTCGTATAAACTTCTTCATGGTTACACTCTATGCCCTCAGCTCCTAGCGTGTATCACATTTCGCGTGTACCGCGAAAGAGCATAAGGGAAAGGCTCATAAATTTCAGTTCCTGCCCACCATCGCGCTTCGTTACCTACAGTATAAGTCACATAAAACAAGCGACGTCAAGGTGCTCTGAGGGTTTTGCACGCCGATGTATTATGCACGTCTTTTTTTCCCTATTTGGAACACCGCGTGATTTTTGAGGAGAGATCAAAATTGGTTCTACGCAATGGCTGATATTGGAGAAAGGAGCGAAGATTATTTGGCGCTCGCACTGAAAATGAATGCCAGTAATAGGTAGTGAAGTACAAGTAATAACGAGTAAACTCCGCCTGGTTTAAGACTAGTTTGCTATTCGGGATCGGCGAAGGACCTAAACGCTCATATGAGTGTGAACGTGGTTGAAACGGTTACGGCGGTTAAGGCGGCGGCTCTGTTTAGTTCACTAGCTGGCTCTAGAAATGTGCCAAAGGTGCCCAGACTAGACGCAAAGCGCAGGAACTGCCTATATTGTCACACTATTTCTTATCCTAAGCTTCAAGTGACCACTTTCTTCTTCCTTGTTTTCTCCCTTTTGTTGTTGTTGCTATGATTTTATCAACACGAAGAGTATACTTCTCACTATAAAGGCAGCTATTGTCAGGGCTCTCTTTAAAAGTCGAGAAAGGGATAAAATTAACTGCTGAATAATTTCTATTTTACAGCCCATTTATTATGACATCTTTCATTGATGAGTACTCAGTCGTATTACCGCGGCAAAGAAGTTTTGTGCCTGGTAGAAGCACGGCGTCTCTGCTTGAGGAATTTTACGACCTCCTTCATAAGGGCTTTGAAGATAACCTGTTTACATGCTGGCCTTTTCTAGACGTTGCTAAAGCGTTCGCATGTAGTATTATCTTTGAGAAGCTCCACTTTGGTTTTCATGATCTATTCAACGCTCTATCTAATAATTTTCTGTCAAGTCGCTCTCAAGCTTTACCTTACCACCTAGTAAGACATCCGGGTGATTTGCTCCCGTGAGGCTTGCCTTGAAATTGATTGCTCCTTCCTCGCACAATTTTGAATCGCTTCCCATATACTTATTTTCATGCTCCGCTGATGTGTTCTATCATTTGTGCGTTTTTTTTCTCCTGCTTTGTTTTCATTTTCTCCGTGCCTCAGCAATAAGGCATTACAGTCGTCCTCTCCCTCGCTAACTAGAGATTTATTAACTCATTTTTCCAAATTAGCGCACTGGTGTGACAGAGCGACGCGGAAAGCCTGTCTGACCGTAGCCAATCCTCGCAGAAAAGCAGGCAGGCCCCACATTAAAGGCATTCATCGCCTACCATTGCGAGAGGTAAAAAAAAAAGCTGGAGAGGGGGATGAAGACGATGTGGAACGCATTAGGGTGCATGTGAAAAAGCCTGCCGGAAGACCATACACGGCGGAAACGAACGCTCTTTCTCTTTTACCCTGCTATGGGCGACGAGGGTGTTTACACGGAACGGCTCCCATTTTCAGGCCATATCCTCTGACGCGGGCACGTGCAGTGCCCTCTACGGTTGGTCATTTAGCCCACTCTCCCTCTGTAAACACGAGATACACCTATTCTTCTTAGCGCTGTTCAGTCTTTTCTTACTTGTATTTTATTTCTTGCTGGCCGCTGCTCTACACACGGAGAGAGCGCCCGGTGGCTACCTTCTGAGGGCGCGCGATAGCATACCACGCTTCCCACCCCCGCATGTTGTTGTCGGCGTTTCCCTTCTTTCTGCTCCTCTTACGGGAGAGAAACAGGCGGTCCACAGCGGTGCGGGGGCGTTCACTGAAGTAATGTTTCTGCGTGTGCTAATGTGTTTCGTGGACTGCAGCTTACTTTCTCCGCATACTCGGTGCGTAACCGTTAATTGCCACGTAGATGAGGCATCATCGATCACCTGGTATTCGCATTATAACGTTTTAGCTAAATCAACGCATGGCGAGCGTTCTGGCATTGAACTGGAAAATTAATGGTCCATTCAGAGCTTTCTAGTCTGAAGCAGTTTCTTAAAATGCCGGCACGATTATGCTCTCTCAGTAATGAGTGTAACCACCATCGCAACAGCAGCATGCTTTTGCGTCGCGACCTGCGTGGCGTGAGCCTGGCGTCCGCTGCGCCCCACGGCCACTCTATTAGGCTCTTATCGCCCCTTCTTCTTTCATAAACGTGGTCAACTTCAATGGAGACTCTAGCTCGTGGTTCAAACATTCAGGAGCGCCGAGTAGTAGTGCGACCTAGCTGAGAGCGGGAGCGTGCTCGGACGGCCGCATGCTCGCGGTGACGTCATGGCGCAGAGTCACGTGACCAACCGTTGGGCTGCTGTGCTACTACGCCAACGACGGCGGATGAAGCCGAAATTATTTACGAACAGCTACGCTGTAAAAACGGAAGGAACTTCAGTCGACTTGCCTGCAGGCCAGACTGGTAATGCGCCATCCTTATCAAGGGAATGGAGGGGCAGATGAATGCCCTGAGCAGGCCGACTTTCATCTGTCACCTATCTTTCGCGTTTAGTTTATGGCCAGTTGCAGAATATCACCTAATCTATAATGGACATGCGAATAAAATCAAGTGAACAGCCTACTCAAGTAATCTTCTATAGTTTTGTAACATGGCATATATAACAGCGTTCTCCACATAAGTGGGATTATGGGTCTCATCATCATTATCACATTAGTTTAATGCAGACACATAGAACGGACAGAAAAACGCACACCATTAGCGCTATAATTACAAGCGCTACAATGCACAAATAGCACTCCCGGTGTCCGTTTCTCCATCCGTCCTGTGTGTATTCGCTAAACTACTTTCATAATGTGTCGCCAACTACCCCAACATTCTGAACCGTCTGCAAATCATCATTATCCTAACTAGCCCATTGCAGGAAAAATGTATGTGCAATATTCCTTCAACTAACCCCTTCTTATGCAAGCTTTGGCTACCTATTACCCGAGAACTTCTTCACCTCATCTGCCCATCTGACTTTATGTCGCCCCTTGCTACACTTGCCTTCTTTTTGAATCCAGTCCGTTACTCTTAACGATCATCGGTTATCTTGCCTTCCCATTACATGGCCTGCTCATGCCCATTACTTTCTTGACTTCGGCTGGGTTTTCATTAACTCAAGTTTGTTCCCTGACTGCCTCTGCCCCTTTCCTCTTTCTTATTGTTGCACCTATCATTTTTCTTTCCGCAGCTCGCTGCGATGTCCTCAACTTAATTTTGAACTTTTTAATTAGCCTCCAAGTTTCCGTGCCGTAGTTGAACACTGCCAGGATACGACTGATGTATACGTTCTTCTTGAAGGATACTGGTAAGCTGCTGTTCATGACCTCAGAGTACCTGCCAATGCACTCCATTCCATTCTCCTAGTTGTTTAGTCTCGTGGTCCGGACCTGCAGCCATTACCTTCCCCAGGTATATGTATTCCCTTGACACTTCCAGTGCTTCGCTGCCGTTTTCGGCCTTTACACAGCTCAGTTACCGGTGCACTCATGCTGTGATGTTTTAAGACGATAGCGTTTAAGGTCTTGTTCGGCGGAAAACCGGGCGCAAGCGCCGTTGTGACAGGAAAATCCTGCTTGGGCGAGAGGGTAGTTATGTACATAGTGTCCTAAAATATTCCGCAGTCGCCTCGCAATTAACAATGATATCCAAGTAAGCTGGACTTTGTGTATTCCTTAAGGAACCCCGCTAATACGCGCACAGCAGCTTCTCCTAATGTTGGCTTTCATTTTTAACTCAAGATTTTTCTTAGTTCTTTAAATGCACTACTCTTTCATCCATGCTCAACTTGCCAATAGTATGGGAACTTCTTGTACGCTCTAAACATGAATACGCCTATACCGATGTAAAAAGGGAGTACGGTGTCCTCTGGCGAACTGTCTTTTATGAAAGGGAGTGCGCTAGAGGACAGTTTACACCCTTTTTACTCCTTCCTGTTTAGAGTGTACGTAGTCATCTGTATAAAATGAGAGTTGGTTGCTCCGGAGCATTCCTGGAGTAATTCACGCGAGGCATTTTATTTTTTTCTCTTGGAATCCAAGCAAAGCGCGACACTGCTCACAAATGGACTCTCATATACTTCCATCAGGCGCTGTTTTATAGCAGTTAATGACTCAACAACACCAAACAACATCACATTGGATTTCGTAACGCGCATTCCTTCCGTGCGCGTACAGAACATCGTGTCCTTTCCGTTTACTCTGGAAGATTGATTGCCTCTACAGCAACGGCCACATCTCTGGCTATTGGACGTGGCCGATCAGGTCTTTGTTTTCGTATTTCTTTATTGCCGCCTAGATCCCGAGAGACCACGCTCGCGGAAGCTCGGAAGCGGCTTTTAGGTTTCAGAAACGGGGACATATGGTCATCAGCTACCCCGTGAGTGAGCCATGGGCATTCTCATATTCGTTACTGCGGCGAAACTCAGCGTAAAGATTGAAGTCGAAAAGGTGAAATGACAAGGAAAAGAAACGTACTTCAAACTGAAGCGGTCGGAGGTCGAAATCGAGTGGCACTTCAAGAAATGCACCAAAAATCTTGCACTGTAAGAAGAGGTGCGCTGTCCGCTATTACCTCTCGTTGATGAGCAGTGGCTGCGTCCAGAAAGAGAACCAGCTGCTTCGTGATTGCCAGTGCCACTCCCTGCACCAATTCCACTAGCGTGTGCTTCCAAAGTGCGGAGCAGGTGGCTCGTCTCGGCTTCTCACTGACGTGTTTGCTTCCCCCTCACGTTCCTCTTATCGTTTGTACTTTATTGTTGTCGTTGTTGGTCTTATTGTTGTAAGGAGGGCCTCGCCGATTGCTTTGCTGTCGTATGCGTTCACGAGTCTTCTCGCTCTGTGGCCCCAATGGCCATCAACACAGAAAGCAGCAAAGTTTTTTCTCACCTAGCTGGGCAGTGTACTCGTCGTCCGCTTTTTCTATGTCCCTGTTTAGTTCGCGCAGCCATGTTGTCCTCAATCCATAGACCTGAACAGCCATTAATTCGTTCGTTCCGCTGTTGGCTTCTCTGTTTTTGTTCTTTGTCACTTTTACCTAGAGCAGTGCAGCTACGATTGGTTTATTTCTTGCTATTCGCGCTGCCTTTCGCCAGTTTTAATTTTCGTGCGTGCGCGCGCGCGAAGATAGTGGTGCGCCCCCAGTCGGATTTTTGCTTCTTTTTTTTTCGCGCCTTGCAATTTGTTGCAGTGTAGCTTATTGTAGACCCTGACGGCAGGCCAGCTGCGCTCGCTAGTGTGAGAGGGCAAATCGCATGGCGCTAATCCTGGGTATAAAATGTTTGCCCCAGTCAGGTACTATGCAAACGATAAGTAGGCACTTCCTGAAAGCGGAGCTGCGACGAGAATTGTAAGTCTTTTTGTTTGTTTTGAGGGCTTACGAATAAATTAAGACTGCGGAGAACGGCTATAGCTTATGTTCTGATAAATAATGGCCGACAAATAGAGCGAGGTTGCTCCGCTAGCGTGAATATATATCCACGGAAGATTTCATCGCGTTGCGTGCTCTATAGACGAGTGGGAAACGCAGCTGCGGGAGGCCGCATCAAGCCAGCAAGCGCCGCGGAAGCTACAGCCATTCGTAAAGCCCATGTTCAGCCCCTAGCGCTGAAATGTTTTAGGCGCGGACGCTCCCTTGCCATTGCGCAAGTAGAGCTGGGTCCTCGCATAAACTGACCCCAGTAGCAGAGCACAGATTGCGCCATGATAAACATAGAAAGTTTTAGTGGCTCCTGCCCCCCCCCCCCCCCCTACCCCACGGGAGGCAAAAGTATCTCATTACGACCCGCGTGGCGAGATGGTTTGAGACCACTGGCCTGTACCGCCCACCGACCCGTCCCAGTGGCTCATTGGTTAGAGTGCTCGGCTGATGATCCCGAGAACGCCGGTTCGATCCTGACCGCGGCCACTACGTTTTGATGGAGTAAAAACGCAAGTCACCCGTGTACTATGCGTTGTCGAGTGCACGTTAAAGAACCACAGATAGTCGAAATTAATCTGGAGCCCTCCACTATGGCGTCCTTCATCGCCCATGTCGCTTTTGGACGTTAAACCTCTATGAAAACACGTACGTACTGTCTACCACCACCACTTACCGCGACCGCCCGCCAGCAGTGCGCACGCGTACATGGCCCCGAGGCAACAGATGCGTGCACATCGTATCATCAATACACTGTATTCACTCGACAATCTCTTAGCGAGGATCTCCTCAATTTTTTGTGTAAGCGTCATTTTCTCATCAGCATTTCTTCGTTTCTGTTCATTTGAATGTCAGCTGCATGTAATGTTTGGAGAGCCGGCTACATGTCGGGTACATTGGAGCGTCTAAATGTAATAACTGTGCACGAGTTAAGGAAAGGTGGATTAACTGATCTCCGAACTGCGCCGTTATAGAAGGAATGAAGGAGGGAGTGAAAGGGGCGCCGTAGTGGAGTTCTTCGGTTTAATTTTGACTGCCCGAACCTTTCTAAAGTTCCCCTAAAAGCCAGTGGACCTGCGTTCTTCCGCTTCGGACACACAGTCAAAGCTTCCCGAGCCCAAGGAGCTCTGTCGAAATAACGGCGAGAAAAATAAAACCACCGGAACGCCTAATTAGGGACACCAAATTTCATTGTACCTAACGCATTAGCAGCTGTTCATGCCTTCGCCGGAAGTGACATCACTTCCGGTCTGGCGAAATCAGTTCTAAGTCCGGTGGAGTCATTTCCCTCCAGCCTATGGCAATGCTCCGGGCTGGTGATGTCACTTCCCTCCAGCCAATGTGCTAATTTGTGACCGAATACGCATTTTGGCCCAATGGGGCTTCTTACGCGACCGCGTTCAGAACTCCACATCCTCGATTCACCTCTCATCAGACAACGCCGGCCCCTGGGCTGCTGACAGGAATTTTTTCTTCTCCTGAGAAGAACTTCTGCAGGAAGAACGTCAAAAGCGTGGTCGTCATTCGCCGAATGCGGTGCTTGCACTGGGCACCGGGTTCCATAATTCTGGCCGCAGTTAGCGTCCATCAGTGCGCGAGATGCTATCCTGTTCCTCGTTCTACGTCGCAACGACAGAAAAGAGCGCACCCGTTGCACGCCCGGAAAGTGAGCCTCCGGCAGCGCTGCGGCACGTCTCAGCTTTCCCTTCGCGCCGCCTGCTGCGCGCATAAAAAGGGGAAGCCGATTTATGGCTGCGTTTACGGCCTCACGGACTGGCGCCTCTCCAGCGCAGTGCCCATCGCCGAGCAGTGAAGATATATAGCGTGCACGTATATATCACCCGGCACCCCCCCCCCCCCCTCCAGGCACCCCCACAACCCGACCAGAGCCATTGTCTATAAACGTGGGGCGCGGATCGTAGCAGAGGCGGCGCTTTCCATCGGCTCTGGGTGGCCGAGTGACACACTCTGTGACGAGGCACACTCATCTCTGCGGGCTCTGTTGCGCGCAGCTCGTAGCCGGTAAGAAAGGTTTAAAATGATGCGCTTTTAATTGACAAATGCGCAATGATTTTGTTGAATGCCACGAGGACACCAGAAGTGCCGACAATTAAGGGCACATTTCTCACGAGACTGAATAGTCTCAGCTTGTTACCTTTTTTTCGTTTTTCGTTAAGCCTCGAGGGTGACTTAAAGAAACAAGCGACAAGTGGGCAGTTTATAGCCGGCGCTAGAAACTGATACCTTCTGACCGGTCGGCGACACCACAGGTGGGTAGCAGATGGCTCGCATCGAATTATGTTGATAGTGTCTTCTCTACGGCTGAGATGACGGCGCTGGAGGCATGCGAAATTAGGCTGCGCCATCAGCTGCTTCTGCTGTGGCACAAACAACCGAAGCACTGATGCTCTCCGAACTGTATCAATGGCTGTAGGAAATGGCAATGCATGGGCGTACTGGGAAATAGAACGTAGCGGACATAAACCTGGGATATACTCGCTTATCTGGCGTAATATACACTCAATAAAAGCTTTTCCTTTGTTCTTCCGTTGTTCTCTTTGCCACTCTTGACTTTCTTGAGCCGCGATGGTAAATGAAGTTCAAAAGCTGAGATGAGAATGCTTCCGTTGTTAGGAATGCATCTATGAATGATTTACAAAAAGGAAAGGTCGACTAATTAAGTGTATCTATTTTGAGTGCATTTCGACGCAGGAACTATGGTTTCCTCCTGCTGTCACGGAAAAAAGATAAAGTTTTGTTTGTTTTTTCTACTCGTGTGTCTTTTTCTTAAGGAACGAAGAAATTCTCAGAAGAGACGCCAGTTGCAGGCGACGACAACTAGCAAATATTTTAAATATCCAAGAATAACAGTGAACCATGCCATGCGCACGGTGCCAGCTTCTATGAACCGGTCGAAGCGCGCTTTACGGCTCTTAGTATTTAACGAGACAACGCCTCGCGTAATGTCCATCACGTGTGAGTTTTTCTGATTCTGCTTCAACGCCAGTCGCGGCGACGTTGCTGCTTTGCTCGGAGACCACTATCCCGTTTATTGAGCACCGGGCGCTCGCCGGATGCGGTTCCTTCTTGAAGTGAATATCGATATCGGAGAGAGCTCGTCTGACTCTTCGAATGACTGAACATGACGCGGATGCAATCCATATTTCCTCTAGCATTTCCTTATTTTTCTCCTCCCTCTTGTAGGCGGTGGGGGCTGGGCAGTATTAATTTTGGTCCTTTTTTATCTGTCTGTGGCCCCCGGAGCATGCTGCTATATCTTATTTCTCCAGTATGAAATCATTCATTTGCCGCATCGTCAATAGAATTTTCTTCAGTTGTGTTCAACACGAGCATTCGATTTCTCGACATGAAGAGCGGCCGGCCTCGCTTTGGTCGGCATCTGTAGAGTTGCTTGTTTACCTTTATGCCAAGAGGTCACCGCTGCACTCGTTAAGCCGTTGTTGTTGCGCTAACACAGTCGTTATATTTACGTGCAGTAGTTATTGCTCATGGCTGGTTTATCATCTCTCATTTGCTGCTCAGACACATAGAACACATCCTGGAATAGACTGACTGCATCAGCGGTGAATTTTTTATGGTTAGCTTCGTTCGTCCCCGCATATTACGTTCATATCACTTAAATACCATTCATACTGCGCAAAAACATTATGCCTGAGCGTTCGTTTCCGCCTAGTTTAAGAGTTATTGAGCGTTATGCATAGTTGTACGCCTTTTTTGGTTTGGAGGTGCTTTTTCGCAACACAAGTTTCTACTTTCTATGTGTCTGAAAACCGCAATGTAAAAAACCACTCTCGAGGTGTAATCTTTGTAATACAGAAAGGTAGCATCCTTTTTATGCCAGCAGGAGGATATTTTCAAAAGGAGGATACGAATACAACACAAAAGTGGATATTGAAGCATAATTAAGTTAATAAATTATTTTATGTCGATGGTGGATGTGGTGCTACATCTAGCTGGCTTTAGTCAAGCTGAGATCAATCACTATGACTTGAGATATTCTGAGCGGTCGTAAGAAGATTAATATGAATCGATATTATCCGATGGCATGAATGTGTACCGTTTACGAGGTGTCTTACTACTAAGTGTTAATTTAGCATCCGACGTCTGTGATATTTACAGCATTTCATAGGAGAATAATTGAGAAGATTAGCATATTATTGCTTATTTACCTGCCCACTCCTACCAGTACCTTAGGGATAGTACTAAATGTTGAAACTATCTGTATATGTTTCCATGGGTGATGCAAGGGACAGAGATTTCTGCATATTGTGCATGTATAGGAAGTCGCAAAGAGTAGCACACGCACTAAGTGTGTTGGCTTTTTGTGGGCGCATATAGAGTGCAGGAACCCTCCTTTGCAGCAAAAATGAAACAAAACACAGAAAGTCCGAGCGATACACTTCATTCTTGCTACTGCTCCGGGCCTTACAGAGGCGTCTTTCAGGAGGAAATGAACGTGCCACCGCGGTGTGACCGCATAATTACGGTCCCAGAACTGCATCTCCTTGGGTGTTCATTATACCTGCGAGTAGCTGAAGAGAATGACCCGTCCTCGTCGTGACTCAGCTATGCACAAAAGCTCTTACCGAATGCAGACAAAAATGCAGCAACGCGGGCATCTGAACTGCAACGACCCGCGCTCGAAGGCCCCTTTCGCCGGAGGGTTTTATGCACTCCTGTTTATAGGCTCCGGATAACCGAAACTGGACACCCGCAACTTGTGCCGTTCGCCCGCGTTGTCTGACTCGCAAAACGCGCCGCATCGCTGGCAGTGCCCGCCCGGAGCGTTGGCGAGGAGAGGTCCCGCAGGCCCCTGGCGGCCAGCGAATGGGCCCGACCATTGAGCGCAAGAGGCCGTCGTTATTGCGCGCGTCCGCAATCTCCGCCGCGCCCAGGCACCGATCGGACCCTCGGCGACGCTTAGTTGCTTTGCGCCGAAATGCCAAGCCGCGCTGGTGCGTCGGACGAGAGCGTATACGCCTCACTTCATCGATTGGGCAGTTCACGGACAGGAGAAAATAAACGGAGGAAAGAAGGGAACCTTCACGGGAGTTAGTGCCCCTGCTTCGGCGATGCAGCAGTATTTCACGGGGCTATAGCTTATATAAGTGCTCGCCGCAACTCTGAGCTGCGTTTCAGCGCTACACGCTGTGTTAGCTCCGAGTTCGTGGGCTTGTTTTTCGCTCGATGGGCCGCGTTACGATCTTCAAGGCCCAGCAGCACTACGCCGCCCCGAGAGCCCGCCAGCCGAGGCAAGCGAACGATCTGCCGCCAGCACCTGTCGCCCCGCCGGCCGCGGCCAAGATTACGCACGAGACGCGTCGTCGGCTTTCTATTTCGAGGGGAAAGCACAGAGGTGAACATCATCGCTGTTATTGTGGCCTGCGTGAAGCTCCTTCCAATATTAGGTAAAGGGTCCAGGCGCCATGCTTCGCAGCATGGAATAGCGGGTTCCAGTCCTTGCAGCGCTGGCCTTATTTCTATGAAGGCGAAATTCTAAAATACGGAAGAAATACGCTCCGTTGTTCGTGTGGTGATGTATGCCCGAAAGACGGGCGCTAATGAGATCCTTGCCGACACATAGTTGTACAGCCGATAGGAGGGTATACCAAAGAATTAAGCGAACGGTGTCATTAGAATCGGAACGATTCAAGGCACTATCATCAGACACGTGTTAACCACTTTTTTGTGTACTACTCTATTCAGCTCGAATTGCACACCATTAACGTTCGCTACTTTCGAGCATGCGCCTGGTCAAAGGCGCAGTAATTTAGAGCACGCCACTGTTCTGCCATACTGCGAGTGACAGATGCGCTAGGCGGCGTGCCGTCAGCCCAAAATGAGACGGCAAGAGGGTACTGATAGCTCTACCAGTACGACGCCTCTGTAGTCACCAATTTGTTCCAGCAGTCACATTCGGTGAACAGAGGTACGCGTAAACCTTCTTTCTTTCACAGCCACTCCGTTATCTATGTCACACCGTTGCCGCCCGAGCTGCTAATTGCGCGAAAAGAAGCGAATGCACCCCTTGGCCAGAGCCGGTTCGATTCGTTAAACGTCCTGTCTAGCTTCATCGTGCGTACTGGTTATAAAGGATCGACCTTACGACACGCGTTTATTTCTTGCAAACTGGAACAATTTTTTTTTCAGCAGAACTTTTATTCTTCTCATTCCCGATTTCTTCTTTCCTTTCTTCCCTGTCAGAGCCTTGATGGCCACGTTCATGCCTTTCACAAGCACCATTTCTTGTCTTTTCATTAAGCTGGGTTCTGCTAGCTTCATGTTTGCCGTAGACACACTTAGACGGCTTGTGTCTCGCCGACGTCTCGTGCACTGCGCGCTCGCGTGCTGGGAAGTCTCATTCGGAGAGGGTTCGCCGCATATTCTTTCCATTCCAGGGAACGCCCAGCGCAAACGCGCCCAGACGCGGACGAGTACTGCTCACGTTTCCTGCAAGTAAATTAGTTTGCTCTGTAGGTCTGCGTGTCTAGGAACGGCGGCGACCCGGTTTTTATGAACACCGAAGGGTCATTGTCCGAGTCTGATGCCGAAGAGCTGAGCCTCCAACGCCTTCACCACAACCATAAGTGAAGCTTCTGTACACCTGACCAAGAAATCCAACGACAGGGCTTGGCTCCAGTGTAGGGCACTATTTCTACTTTGTCCAACCACTTCAGCCGGAAAAGTTTCAACGCATATTACAGCAAATACTGCTATTAGGAGCCCAACAGAAGCGCAACCGCACGCCGCCCTGCATTCGCTTCGCATCCCTCCTATGGCAATGCCTCACGACGCCCCATATTCACTTCGCCAACTTGGCCAACTCCCATGGAAATGCTCGTAGTTCCGGCAATCTTCCTCTTTCAACAACATGGCCAACTTCTGTAGGGGTACTGAAGAAACGTAGCTTGTTGGGCCAATTGGTGCATGGTTGCGGAAAAAAACAAGCAGAAGAGGACGCGTTCACAAGAAGAACTGGCACTAAATTACAACCTAATTTTTTACAATTGAATTTTAAAACTTAAATTGCGTTTCCAGCGTCCTCCCGTCTACTCCTTCTTCTCGTGAACGCGTCCTTTTCTGCAGTTTTTTTTTCGTTCAACAAGGGTGCTAGTTGTCCAACCAATCAGAAGCGTATATAGCAGTTGGAGACCAAGATGTGTTGCTTTCGCCGTGTTCAGCGTGTTTCGCAACAGAGCGTACACACTTGGCAGTTTTTTTTTCTGCACTACCTCTGCCCATCTTACGATTTCCCACGCTTGACTTTGCGGACGGCCTCTAACAAGGCGGACACTAGACTGGTCTGGAAGGCTAATCACTTTCACCGTGGTCCCACTGTTCCATGGCGCACGAAGCCCTTCGGCCACTGCTGCAACATCTGAAGCCTTCAGAGGACAGGGACAGTTTTTAAGAGTGTATGGGGAATTTTATGGTGTGTGTGCGTTATCTCAGTTCCTCTCTCCTTTCGTTCATTCCCATATTTCGGTTCTTGAACCCCCCTTCCTCCAGTGCTGGATAGTCGTGTACGCTTAAGCATGGTTAACCTACGCGCCTTTCCTGCCACCATTCTTTTCTGTCTTTTTTTGTGCTGCCTCATAAAATTTCCGGTTTCATACACGTTTCCGTGTTCCCTTTTTGGAAAACAGGAGCGAATATTTCAAGGAGACTCCGAAATATTTCTGACTTTGCCTCTTTCTCTCGGTAAGTAAAGGTGCCACCGACTTTTTACAGGTTCTGGCATCTAATATGCGACTTCAACTCAGCAAGCGCAATATTAGCAGCAGTAGCTGCCACATTTGGCCAGCTATACCGACAACACCTGACAGCCATGCTGTCACGACCGATGCACCAGCTATAGGCCAATAAGACGTCGGCGAGCCAGCTGGCAGCTGAAACAAATAAACCAAGCCTCCGCATTTCCCGTGAGAAGAGTACGCGCCTACGCGAACGTTTCAGTGAAATTCTTTGGTTTCATAAACCAAGAGTGCGGCCAAAGAAGGCCGTTGCTTAAATGGATTAGCCGAAGGATCATAGATGCCGGACAGCATGTTCGCTCGCATCGCCTGCGGGCGACAAAGCCCCAGAATTTTGCGAGCGAGGCTCGGCTCAAGACACTGACAAAGGAACACGGTGTGCTACACAACTAACGAAAAGAAGCCGCGCTGGATGCCTGATCCCCACCGCTCCTGTCTTACTCCTTCTTATTGTAATGACGTCTCCCGAAACGCGGGAGCAGGCTACTTTTTCTTGGTCGTCAAGACGCCTCATGCGCGGTGCACAGGCACTTCTCCCCGCCCAGCTTACCTTAAGACGCCGTCGGTCGGAAGTTTCTCTTCCTGCATTTGGAGAACAAAGACACCTCTTTGGTTTGTGTTTTGTTCGCTGAGCTCAAGCTTCGATATGCTTGCATACTCCTTCCTCGCTCTCTACTCATCCTCGAGCCTTGATGATGTCCAACCTGATGCCCAGATGTCTAGGATATAAAACATTGATCAGACCGATCATAGAATACGTAAAGCTTGTCTGGGACCCATACACGAAGAATAATTGTTCAAAGATTGATAAGGTCCAGCTTCTTGATGTCAGGTTCATAATTTACAAATACCGGCATCATACCTCACCTTCCGATCTCTGTTCACCAACTGTTCTCCATACGTTAAATTCGCATACAAAGCTTGAAAGGCTAAAATACTTCTACCTAATTATCCATACTCAATTTAATATCGACAGGTCACATTTTTTTTTAATCCGTTCTAACTAAACATCACGGCAACGTTATTGTATGTTTATTACAGCCCCTTATTTTCGCACTGATTCTTTTAAGTACAGCTTTTTCCAAGAGCGATTAATGAGTGGAATTCTCTACCTGACACTGCTGTACAATGCACGTCTGTTGAAAAATTCTTGACAAGCATTACAGACAGTCTTGTTTTTTCCAGCCACTGAGTTTCTATAACTTGCAGCTGCATTCAGCGTTCTATACCTGCTATTTAATCTTTTAATTTATTCTGTGCCAACTGCCAATATTTTGTACCTAACCTTAAGTGTTGTTAACTGCCTGCTTTATTATTATTCCAAATATCTGCATTATGATGTGCTACTTGTTATTAACTTTATTTTTTCTCCACTCCTCTAAAAGCCTCATACAGGGCTCACAGAATAAATAAATAAATAAATAAATAAATAAATAAATAAATAAATAAATAAATAAATAACCGGCAAAGCTTGGCCTCTGACTTCTCTCGCGTAACCAAAGCGTATTGAGGCGCAGTGCTCAATTATTTTTTTAGCTAGACTTCAAATTCTTTAGTGTTGCCGGTAGGCTCTGTTTACGCTGCCGTGGAATTCAGCCGTCTGGGGACATGTTCCAGTAACAACGAGGCTATGGCAGGCCTGTTAGTACCAAACAGCTCACTTGAGGTAGACAGACGCTTCCATGAAAAGCGAAAAGCAAGAGGCTGCGGTGTGCCCTCACGACACATCGACGCCATAGAGGGAAAGAAAGAGATGGCAAGTGGCACAACACAGCGGATGTGGAATCTTCCAGAACATTTCTAAGCGCCACAGCTTCCTCCTTTGCAGGGCAACGTCTCGCATGGGCAGCTTCTGAGCCGCTTGCTTCACTCATGCATGCCACTACTGCTTCAATACTGTGTCTACTGCGGCCACAAACCTAATTCATCATCTGCTGAAAATCATAAATAACAGAGTAACGAATTGGTCTAGGCTCACCCAACTTTTATTCACCGTTATACAGCTCTAAAAGCGCGGCACAGACATTTCAAAGAGATCTGTCATCGCCCTCTGGTTGCCGAGGATAATGTATTTTGGCCACCTTCCCGCTGTGCAGAGAGCCTCATGAGAGGTAAGTTTCTCTGTCACAACACTTTTTCTCGAGCGTTTCGCCATTCTCACTGTGCAGCCTGCTGAAAATCCGAGTGGGCGAGTGGGACACTCCTTCGGCAGATAAATTAGCCTCCTCACGATCTACTGCGCCCTTTCAGACGTGTTTCTTTTTTTATTCTTTCTTTCTCGTTCCTTTTTTTTTTCTTACCTTCCGTTTTTCATTTTTATTGCCTTCAAGCATCATTTTCCTTGTTCAGCATCGGGTGCATTGCTTAAAGCAGCAAATCAAAAGAGGTGGGCCACCTGCCGTCTAGGTCACGTGATGTTGTTCAGGTACAACAGCCTGCCCACCATAGCAGGCGGCAGTTAAATTATTGGTTGGGCGCAAAAGGTTGCTCAAGAGATGTCTCCCAAGCCCCACCGTTGGATGCGTTTAAAGCTGCCACCTGCCGAGGAAATGACGCATCGCTTAACCGCTGCACCACTGCGCCAGGAAGGGTATGAGGACTCTCAGGGATCTATGAATGTAAAGAAAAGAATCATCAATTCCGTATATATGGGCATATAGGCAGAACCTAGGCGAAGTGATACACAATAAGGACCCCAGGCTGCTGAAGGGATCCATTCACGCTTTCCCTTCGTACGCTTAAGGCGGAGCTTAAGTGTCTCCAAGTTTGTTTTTTTTAATGGAAATAAAACATTTCATGCGCGTCCTGTGGGTGCACAGATGTGCAATGTCTACACGCACTCACGTGCTTAATGGTCAATTTTCCCCAATAGTCTCGAGTTATCAGCGGTACCAACGTTAATGACTGAACTCTCTGCATGGTGTCGAACGTTGTCCTCGAGATAGTGAAATTCAGTTGCCTGATATATAGACAGAGCCCTGTTTACACACTCGAAGTGAGGTCATTTGTAATGACATTTTACCAAGTGCCTTAATGCCATGCCTTTATTTTATGAGTGACGAAAATAGCGGCTGTACGAAACGACGCCTCTATAATTAAGCAGATTCGAAACGATTTTCTCCACCGAGGTCATTGCATTACTTTGAGCGTCCCGTCACTCTAGGAGATATCGCTGAAAAGCAAAGAATATGTGCCAGCTTCCTCACTTATCTCGGGCGCACACCGTTGTGAGCAAGCAACAGCAACTGTCTGTATACGAATCGCTAAAGAAGCTTTGCTTTTTTCGTAAATCTCCTGTCCTCTGCAAGACATGTTTCGACTGCTTCTTCCGCGGGTCGTCAAAATCCGTCTTGAGAGGTCGTGAAAAGAGACGAAATAAATCACCGCAGCACAGAAGAAGCCAACCACCTCAGCGTTGCTGCGGCCAGTGATGTTCAAAAGTTTTGATATATCCTTCTTCAACTAGCAGCCCAGAACTGAGGAGCTAGCGAGAAGGGCGAAAGTGCCCTGGACGCACCACAGCACACGGAGTCGTCTGCGCAGACTCGCGAGATTCGGGCGCGGCACGCAGCATTCCCCAGGCCACTGCAGACCCCGGGTTTTCTCGTTAGGACGCTGTTCTTTCGGGGCTTTGTTGACGCTTCTAGGGCGGAGCTCTTTGACACGGGATATCAGCTTTTCCTTTCAGCCGCGCTGTTTATCGAAGGCGCTCGCCGTCTTCGGGGAGGCTCCGCGGAGCGAACGCGGCGAAGAGTGGACTGACGTAGCGCGCAGGCCTCGCGCGCGACTAGCTCCCTCCGTCGTGCGTCCGTGTTTGCTCTCATGCGCTCAGCAAGCAGACTTCCTGTTCCCGAAGAATTGACGCTGGAAGCACGAGAGAACACGGCTGTCTTCCCCACTGAGATACTCTGAACGCCACCTCCGGTTTTTGTCGCCTGTGTCCGCGATAAAGCGAAAGCTGTGCGACACAGATTAAGCAGAAGCGAAGATGGTCGTGCGTTGCTTCAACCACGCAGCCCTGCGCGAATGCGCAAGTGCAGCTTGCTGATTAAACGTAAAGGGCAGAAACACGAGAAAGGCGCAGAGTGGTGCTTATTAGGTACTTACATAAACTGAAAAAGAAACGCTGAGAGGTGCGCAGTTTCATTTCTGTCTACTGGCTTCTTTTTTTTCTCTCTCTCCCCGCATTCAGAAGACGCTCGGGCCTGCCGGTAGATCTTACGCGTGTGTTCTGGAGGTGACTGCCAAGCTGCATTAAGAATTACTATATACAAAGCCCTATTTCGGCCTCCTTATGAAACGCTTCACTGGTTGCGTAGTTCGATTTTAAAAAAAATATTGGTGCTTCCAACCGCTTAAACACACAATTCTCGATAATGGGGCCTGTTACATTACCACTTTATACATATTACGAAGCAGAAAACTGCAGCCATGTGAGTCCTGCATCCCTGGGCGGGGGTCTACAAGCATCAGTAACGCACAGTGAAAAGAAAAATTAATCCTAACAGGAGTTTAAATTCGCTGACGTCGTTCTTTAAACGGATGTGATGAATCATTTACGCAATAAAAATGGGGCGAAAATGAGGAAAATGCACTATTTTACTTCCTTCACCTAAGGATGGAGCAAAATAGCGGATTCTCGTCAAACTCTTTTTTCAAATGGAGTTTCTAAGTCTCATGAATCCCCGAATCCCAAATGAAGCATTCGTTGTTAAACAGCGCGGGAAAACCCAACAGACTAAAGAAAGAGCACGAAACACAAGCGCTGACTGGCAACTCATTTTTATTCGGTGAAATGGTGCTTATAAGTTTTCCTTTCCAGGAAAGCAACTAACACCAAAAGTAAAAGTAGAAAGCAATGCTACTCATCGTACAAAACGGTTAAAAAAACTTGAAAGAGACACTTCAGTTTTGCCTTAAGGGTATGACGCGACAGAGTTAATGGGCCAATGTCCATGTACGCGAAATGGGTCATTCACTATACTTTACATTCCTAGATCCCTGGGTATCCTCATACCACTCCTGGCGCAGCGGTGGGCTTATCGACCAATGATTAATTTAACTGCCACCTGTCGCTGTAGTCAGTTTGCTCCCAATCCGGTGGTGAGGTTGTGATGACGCTACGATGTTACGTGACCTAAATGGCCCACCTAGGTTACCAGAGCGGCCGTTTACTCCGGCCGCTCCGGATGCGAGGCTTCAAACAATCGCCGATGCCGACGCCGCCAACGCCACCGACGGCGGACAATTTTTTTCCTACATGGAGGTACTAACGCTCTCACGTTAAAACACACACCACCTAGCCGTGGTGCAAGAGCATATGAAAGTTAGAGTCCCTCCGTGTGCGATAACCCTTCCCCGCGGTCTTACCCGTGTACAGAGGAAGTTGTGCATCGGAGGATCCGGGTTGGGGTTGCCTTCACTCCTGCCTCCACTCGGATGTGGCCTCACTTATACCGCCCAGGGTGTCCTGTCTGCAACACGCACAATACTGAGGCCGATATTCACCACTTGTTGTGGGTTTGCCCGTCGCTGAAGCCAACGAGAATTTGGCACCTGGCAGCAGCGCGTCTCCCGCGAAACGATATATTGCTTGGACACAGGAATCACATCACCGCTCCCTCCACGCCTTCATTAGTTCTGCCTACCTTTTCTCATTCATTTAACACTCCCCTTTCCCACCCACCCCCCTTTTTTGTTTTTACCTTCACAATACCCTTTATGCGCTGAGGTAAAAAGTAACGTTATAAAAAATAGGCGATCTCCTTATTACTTAGTGTTATCAATGGATCGCTTATGCGACCGTCTGTATTTTTGTGAATATGAAAGGCTTCTAAAATTTCACGCGTTGGCTGGTCTTAATGTTTGCCGAGGAGGACGGTGTTAGAAAAAACGAGGAATGCATGCGCCTTTCCTCCAGTGACGTGCATGATTGCATGAAGAATATTTGCAACAGGAAATTATTGTGCTGGCTTAGACGAACGTTAATGCATCGTCCCGTCTGGCCGACATAAACGGCTCCGCATGTACAGGGTATCCTGCATATCATTCCGACAGTACATGGCACAAAGCGGTTCATATAATTGATCTGACACCCCCTATCTTCTTTTTTTTCATTTGTTGCCTTAGCTTTGGCTTGCACACGCCATGAAGTTTCCTAGGCGCTGAAAAAACCACTTCAACGTTGTATCTCCCAGCTACATTCTTTAAACCATGCGCCATACCACGTGCGTATGACACTAACACGAACTTCTTTTTTCCTGGCTTTGATTTATCACCTCTGTTGGCCCATGCAAGAAGTTTATCGCATGCCCTAGAAATCAAATAGAAAGGAGTAACCGCTAGATTTCAATCAGGCAGTCTGATCCGTCACACTTTCATTGATTCTTTCTTCGCATGATTTGTTAATGGCAGATTTTCGGCCTGGGAATATAATGCAATTTCTTACAAGTAAGTTTTGTGTGGCCCGACTTATCGTTCAGGAAAGACTTGGCTAAACGAGAAGATTATAACCAACACACATGGTGGGCTTCTAGGTATAGTCTTAGGTCTACAAATTAGAGCACTCCACCTTTCGGGAGTTTTGTCATGGAGGTTAGTCGTAGCGCCCCTTCTTTAAAAACCACCAATACATCTACTAGCATTCGCGTGATGTCTCCCTTATGAGTAAACACGATGTAATCATTTGCGTACCAAAAAACGCTCAAGACTAACCTGTTACACGTATACTGTAAACTAGCCAGTCTACCCGGGCGAGGAAGATGTTGGAAAGTACCGGTGCTACTTAGACACGATAAATACACCACCATTCTGGACAAACGACCTTCCATTCCATTTAATTACAGTCGACCGGAGGTAAGAAGACAACATCTCCAAAAAGCTCCGAAGGGAAACACTACGTCTCACGATGAATTCTGTTTCATCATTCTGCTCAGAAATGCGCATTTTTACACTTTCATTAGTTCACCGTGCGGCAACGAGCAATACAGGTCTTGCACGTCCACACTGAAAACATCGCACCTTCCCGGGTAGTCGCTTTTTGGAAAGTCAACTATCGCTTCGGAATCGGAAACGTAGAAAGCATCTTCAACTTGTACCAACGCAAAATGCTTCTGAAGACAGCCAGACATCATAAACTGCCAAGCGCCATGTTCAGACACGATAGGATAAAGAGAAAATTATTTCTGTCTTCGCAGTCAATAATGCATGAAGGTGCATCCCCTTCTCGTTCTTGACAACAGCCGCGAGATGTTGCAAGTTGTTTTCCTCCAAAAGACGAACAGCCCCTGTCTTGGCTTTGCTTGCTTTGAATCTTTCTTTACGGCTTGATCTTCGTTTTCTTCAAAAGTGCCAGCAGGAAAGACTGAAGCACCCGTCCTTGTCAGAAACTATTATTCTGGGGCTGCTGGATGCTGCGAGTCCACGAGCTTCCTCATGCTGCAGTTGTTTCCTCGTTTTTCTTTTTTTCTATAGAAAACATCGACGCCCTTTCAGATATGCTAGTAATAAAAAAAACTAATAAAAAGTGTAAAAATGTGCATTCCTTAACACAAGGATGAAACCAAGTTCATCTCGAGATGTGATGTTTCTCTTGAGACCTTCATAGAGATCTTGTCCTCTTACCTCCGGTCGACTGTAACTGAATGGAATGGAAGTTCATTTGTCCAAAATTATTGTGCATTTATCGGGTCTAAAGTAGCGCCGGTACTTTCCAGCATATTCCTCGCCCGGATAGACAGACTGGTTTATAGTAGACGTGTGGAAGGTTAGACTCAAGAATTCTTCGGTATGTAGATGATTACATTGTGCTTACTCATAAGGAAGACATCATGGAAGGATTGTAGATAAATGGAAGGTTTTTAAAGAAAGCGCGCTGGGACTAACTTTCACGATAAAACTTTCGAAAGGTAGAAGCACACCATGTGAGTTGGTTATACTCTCCTCGTTCAACCATATGGCTTTGCCACATAAAACTGGTAACAAATGGCGTTACACTCACGTGCCTAAACTCTTCCATTAACAAATTAAAATTAAATTAAAAAGTGCCGCAGAGAGAGGCTCCTTCTACTGGCAAGGACATTTGTGAAAGACACGCAATAAGCTGCAAAACGATGGTACTAGTAATACGGCCACCTCCGAAGTAACGAACATACGCGATTACGGAGTGCGGCAAGTAGTTAGGCTAGTACAGTCGTCCACACGCCTTTCTAGACCACTCGTAAGGCGCACCCTATTGTGCATGAAAATCGCCGCTGTAAGTTGTGCCTAAGACATTTTTAAAGACGTGACGGGTTAAATACAATCGATGCCAAAGCGCATACGCATCCCAGCCGCCACGGTGGCGGAGTGGTTACGGCGCTCGGCTGCTGGCACGAATGACGCGGGTTCAATCTCGGCCGCGGCGGTTAAATTTCGATGGAGGCGAAATTTGAGAGGCCCGTCTATTATGCGATGTCAGTGCACGTTAAAGAACCCCAGGTGGTCGAAATTTCCGGAGCCCTTCACTACGGCGTCTCTCATAGCCTGAGTCGCTTGGGACGTTAAACCCCCATATACCAAACCAAACCATACGCATCCGCCAAAGCGCAGGTTTAGAGCCCTACGCTACTCGTAAATAACACAAGTTTACTCCATGGTGCACCGTAGGAGTGCTCAGACAGGTGTGTGGTGCTACGACGTGCTTGGTTTAGTCGTCTCTTTATCACTTTTTCCCCTCTTTTACTGTCATTCTGCATGTCCCTTTTTTCATACTTTCACGGCCAACTAATCATTATCATCTACTCGGAGGAAGAGCCCACTGGCAGTGGTGCCTCTCGTGCGCTCTCGCGTGCTAGGCTTCGTTTTCCCGGCTGCTTTTCCGAACGTTCTGCCTTCGGAGCATGCCCCCGCGGTTCAGCAGATCATGAGCCATTAGCGGAACCGGCGCCGACGCTTCTGAAGATCCGTAAACCAGGTCACAAAGCCAGAGGCCGTGTTCCCAGAATGACCGCCCACGCTTCGAGCATAACAGCGTGAGTACCAAAGCCTCGTCCTACAGTGGCTTGTGTCGCTCTGGAGGAAACAGGCCTTCTTTCTCTGATAGGACGTCACCAAAAGAATTTTTTCGGACTAGTTAAACCTTGGATGCCAGCATGAGTGACAACCAACACTACTACCCTTGGCGATGGAGCCTTGAGAGGTTGTTACGGGGCCTCTCAACCGAGCGGCCCTGCTCCGTCAACGAATTCCCCGGGTGCTGGATCATCGGCCAGCTAGACTCATGGAACAGGGCTATGCGGCCGACGTGGCTGGTCTTGACGGAGTTTGAACCGGGAAGACTGTGCCTGCGCTCATATGACGACAGGGATGACTACGGGGAAGGCTACGTAGGTTGCGGCAATGTAAACGACGGTGCTCTTCTCTTGGCGTGGCTGCCTAGACAGCACCGTTGCATCAAGGAAGTCCGGGTGAACGACCGAATCCTTATTGACCGGCTCTCCTTCATGTCATCTGTTGCCATTGAACCGGCGCCAAGCCTAGAACGCATCATACTGCATCCCCGCCGCGAACTTCGGCCCTGTAGCGGTTATCTCCAAGCCTTTAGACCATCGCAGTGCCTGCGTAGCCTAGACCTCGTCAACATTCATGTCAGCTACGCTCTTGCCCCGAATGTGGCCGAAGTGCTAAGGGGAAGCGCGTCGACTCTCAACAGTGTCAAGTTCGTGGGGAACAGCCTGTCTCGAGACTCTGCTGGCATCCTTCTCCTTGCGTTGCACTCATGTGAGCGACTGAAAGACTTAACCCTGGAGGACACCACGACCTCTTCTGCCTGCGACTTGATGGCAGAGTACTTTTCGAGCTGCAGAATGATTCAGAAGCTCTCCTTAGTGAGCCTATGCGAAGCTGGCATGATGTGCAGGAACTTCAACTTTGCAAGTGGAGGGAGAGTGTACCTTGACTGTTTGAAAGATCTGTTTGCCGCATTACGAGGCATTTTATCACTTCATCAACTGGCGCTTGAAGAAATGTCCATTGGCGGCGCAGTGGCAAAGGCATTTGCAGAGTTCTTGTCTGGACA
Source organism: Amblyomma americanum (assembly GCF_052857255.1). NCBI lineage: Eukaryota > Metazoa > Arthropoda > Arachnida > Ixodida > Ixodidae > Amblyomma > Amblyomma americanum. The sequence continues at coordinate 224,776,482 of NC_135497.1, read as the reverse complement.
TCCCTCACTGCAAACATTGTCGCTGCTCAACTGCAGATTTGATATCACAGGAGCGACGAGTATTGCCGAGACACTATCTGTGAACGGCACTTTGGAGCACCTCAACTTGCACAACTGTTCCCTTGGAGCAGAAATTATCAGCAAGTTATGTTCGGCACTTCCTGTAAACACCACCCTCAAAAGCCTCGTTCTACCGGAAATCAGCAGCAGATCGCTTGTTATAGAGCAGGAAAATCCCACGCTGGAACTGCTCAGGCTGGAGAGTCCTGGACGTGTTCATTTTTGTCTGTTTGTCGACCGGCCCTCTCTCGTGTCGCAAGCATTGGAACAGGCCCTCAAATGCGTTGAAGCGGTGAGGATACGCCATGGAATGTCTGCCCGCAACGTCCTGTGTTCCGTCTATAGCTCGCTAGCCTTGAATCATTCGTTGCGTTCCCTGCACATTGACTACTCGAGTGGCAGCGGTACCGATCAGGACAGCACACCAGAGGCTCTTATCGTTGCGCTCTGCACAGCTCTCAAGGCATGTGAGTGCCTCCAGACGTTCCATTTGGACGTGCGCAGCGCTTATCATGCAAACGAGGAGACGGCTCCACTTTTTATGGTGGTCTTTCACGCACTGGCGCTTAACCGAAGCCTGCGGAAGCTTTCCGTGGTCACCCCTCGGCTGACCTTCAAAACTGCCGTGGCGCTGTCTGCCCTGGTTTCCCAGTGCAAGAGAAGCCTGGTTGAGCTGCACATTCTGAGTATAGAAAACATGCCCATCACGGCCCTCAGTGTGCTTCACAACATGGTGACCACGAATATGTTTCTGTCAACGATAAGTGTCAGGTGCTGTGCCTGGAGAGACGTGATGCAGGCTAATGCAGCCGTAGACGAGGCGAAGGAGCGCAACCGTGTCCTCCTCAACAGGGCAGCACAGTTCGTGACAAGCATCAATGGAGAGCCAGCAAAGTCTGCCCAACAACATTGCGCTGCCGCGTTCGACGACTTGTATGCTACGGCATCTTTGCGGGAACATCTGGCATCGCTGTCGGGAAAATCTGCTCTCCAGGTGTCCCTGGACGTGAAGAAGGCGCGGCGATATCTCCAGGACAACTTCATGGTCTTCGCTTGTGTCGTGCGCGCGGCAGTTGTCTGCGAGGGCGACGGCAGCACACAGCTGGATGACCTTAATGTTGAGTGCTGGCGTGCCATCGCGCAGTACCTGAAGCTGAGTGATGTGGTCCGGTAACTACTTACCTGTTACCGGGATGTTACAGAACGTTGCCGCCTTGTCATGTGCGTGTGCGCTGCCTTTGTGCGTGTGCGTGCGTGTGTTTTGCGTGTGTGGCGCGCGTGCGCGTCCGTGTCGTGTGTGTGAGAGTGCGCGTGCTCTGCTGTCCTAAACACACTTTGCCGGTGTTTTCAGTAAAGAAATATTTGTTCACTGGTCTCCTTGGCTTCTTGGTTTCGTTTCCTTGGCTTAGTCTTTTTTCCAGCCCTGGACGGCGACCATGCAAAGAACGTCAACTTCAAACGAGACCTCGTTCTCCTGTATGACGCCTCTTGCGCGGCGGAGTGTCCTAGGGCGCCGTAATGGCTTAGACGTCGCTTCTCGGCTCTCGCCTGTCGCATGCAAAGGCTATCCTTCTGTCGCTTTGCCGTGGCATAAATTGTGGCTCGCTGTGGCTTCGGCCTGACATGCGTGGCACCGCGCTAAATTGTCCCACGATCGTCTTTTTTCCTCTTTCGAGCGACCCTTTCTTACTTTAAACGAAGCCGGCAACTTGTTCTTTTTGTCTTGGGTTATGCAGCGTCTATCTTTCGTTTGCGTCTCAATTACGTTTCTCTTCTCGGACTGTTGCTTTTCTACCAAGAAGAAGTCTGTTCTCAACGCTTATCGTAGACCACAAATTTGTGCTGGCGAAACGGCCACCTGAAAATACACTCATGTTCGTTAAGGTAGTAGCCCAGCTGATTAAGGCGCCACATGCGCTTCTGATTGAGCACATAGCAGTCGAGGTCCCAATCCCGTTGAGGCGTAAAATTCTTTTGGGGGTATTTATTTTCGTGGTTTTTGTTGTCTTGTGTACGGACAAAAGGGCGAAAATTCGCGGGCACGGCGAAGCGAACATTCGGGCTTTTAATGCGTTCCTGCATTAAAAAAAAAACATGAGAGTACGCCTCAAGGCGCAAAGCAGCCATCTCGATCCAAAAGGGCTTGGAACCATCAAGCGCCGCCAAGCTGCCCGCACGCGCAGCGTAAAGGGACGGCGCAACCCATTCGTGGCGGGGTCGCGGCGACCACGTTGTGGCGATCACAGTCATTTACAGTTTTGTTGTCCGTCTTTCATCGCCCCAACTGGCGCACGCGCCTTGGGGCCCCGCTGGCCATCTTCGTCGTCGCTGCCACTGAGTGCGCAGTAGCCAAGGAGCGCGTCGCTGTGGGGCAGGTTCTTCCGCTGGCCCCGCTCTCCGACCAGTGCTCGTGCAGGTGACCACGTCCACGTGCATCGCATGAGACATCAAACGCCTCGTAGCCAACGGCTCTTCTTGTCGAGCTGCTTGAGGAGTCAATGAATTGGCCTTGTGGTAGCATACCTCCAGGCGACTGGCACGCTCATCAGTGGTTCCCTTTATCCGGACTCCGCCCTTTGCAGTGGGCGTCACACAGAAACACAGTCAGGAACACAAGAATACCGACCAGACCCCCGCAGTTAAAGTCCCCTGACGCGTTATCTAGCGAAAAGTAATGGTTGTTTGGTGCCTCTGCAATAAATACTCATTTTTGCCCTAGCGCATAAATGGCGGAAACATTTCTAATTCCGTTACACAACGCGACAGAAGTTTGCCCGAAAGCGTTGTCCACAAAATTCTCTCCGCGAGTATACATGCGCAGCTGACGTCGCCGCGAGTCCTGTACCTCGGTAGAATGGTGTCCAGGCATTTTGTTTTCACCCCTGCTTCTTTGCGCATGAGATGGTTTCCGCTGAAACAAATGCCGACGAGTGCTAATGCAGCCAGACAGAACTGGATTAGGAAATCCGACGGAATAGTAAGGAAATAAAAAAAGTATAGGGAAGTACGTCTAACGGAACCGAAAGGAACACGTCAGTGGGAAAAAAATGTTATATGCCGAAGACTGCGTCCGTTTGCAACGGTAAAAGGACAAGGTAACTCAAGTAAATGCCTGGATAAAGCACCTCATTTCGAGAAATGAGTTAACTGCATAATCCTTGCTATTGTATCAAATTTCAGGAAGCATCGCCGAAAATTCAAAGACCACAAAGCGCACTCTTAATAATATCAATCAGTACATTTATTTAGTCAAAACGTTCTTGAACACAAACGAACAGATAGCCTCGTGCAAAGCATCGGAATTAAAGACCATCCTTTGGACATTTCGCCACACTTCTGTCGCGGAACGGTCGAACGAGGGCGAGTCTGTGCATCGCGCCTATATGCAGCTCGTTGTTGCGCATTTACCTCTGAGGAAGGAAACTCAAGAGCTGCTTCAACAACCCATTCGACCACGCGTTCAATGTGAAATACTTATTTCGATCTCGCGATCCCCACGATTGCCAGGCAGGAAAATGATTCGTTCTTCAGAGCTGCCTTGTGGGACAAGATACACTGACAACATTGCTGGCCTTTCTGTTACATTGTATTCGGATAGCAGCGATAAAAAAATAAAAAATGTTTTAACAATTGGGAATTTTTTATTGGAGAGATTTAATAAAGAGGCGAAAGAAAAGTGCAGCAGAGAGAGGCTCCTTCTACTGGCAAGGATATTTGTGAAAGACGCGTCATAAGCTGAAAAACGATGGTACTAGTAATACGGCCACCACTGAAGTAACGAACATACGCGATTACGGAGTGCGGCAAGTAGTTAGCCTAGGACAGTCGTCCACACGCCTTTCTAGACAACTCGAAAGGCGCACCCTATATTGCATGATAATCGCCGCTGTAAGTTGTGCCCAAGACATCTTTTAAAGACGTGACAGGTTAAATACGATCGATGCGAAAGCGAATACGCATCTCAGCCGCCGCGGTGGCCCAATTTCAATGAAGGCGAAATTTGAGAGACCCGTGCACTGTGCGATGTCAGTGCACGTTAAAGAACCCCAGGTGGTCGAAATTTCCGAAGCCCTTCACTACGGCGTCTCTCATAGCCTGAGTCGCTTTGGGACGTTAAACAGCCATAAACCATAAACCAAACCAAACAAATCATGTGAAGAAAGAATAAATGAAAGAGTGACGGGTCAGCTCCCCGACGGAAATCTAGTGGTTACCCCTCCCATTTAATTTCTTGGACATGCGATAAACTTCTTTCATGGGACAACAGATGTAATAAATCAAAGCCAGGAAAAAGGAAGTTTGCGGTAGTGCCATAGACACATGGAATGAAGCATGTTTTAAAGAATGTAGCTGAGAGATACAACGTTGAAGTGGTTTTTTCAGCGCCTAGGAAACTTCATGGCATGTGCAGGCAGGTGGAAGCAAAAGCGAAGACAACAGATGGGGAGGACGCCAGATAAATCGAAAGAATCGCTTTGTACCTTATAATGTCGGGGTGGTGTACAGGATACCCTGTAGTTGCGGAGAGGTTTATGTTTACTCATTTATTGTACATGTCAAATGTCCTTAATAGGGTTAATACATGAGAGGAAGTACAAGGCAATACAAAATACTAATACGAAATAAATGCCACTGCATGGGTCTTGTCCAGTCTTCAGGCCTTATTATCGGCCAGACGGATACGATGCATAAACGTTCGTCTAAGGCAGCACAACAACTCCCGCTCCAAAAATTCTTAATGCAATCTTGCCCGTCATTAGAGGAAAATCATACGCGCTTCTCTTTTTTCTAACACCGTCATTCTCGGCAAACATAAAGAACAGTTAGCACGTTAAATTTTAGAAACCTTAGATATTCACAATAATACAGACGGTTGCATAAGTGATCCATCGATAACATAAAATGATAAATAGATCACCTATTTATACGGCAAAGGTATCTTTCATGCGCGCTTGCACCACGGTGAAGGGCTGTGTTTTTCACCATTCTCTATGATGAGTAGAATAGTTTTCTTCTTTTACGTTCGGTGTTTATTGTTGTCATGGAATCAAAGCATATAAGGATCGTAAAAAATACGATCCAATTTTCCGAATAAAAAATCAGTTGCTAGTCAGCTCTTGTGTTGCGTGCTTTCTTTCGTCTGTCCTGTCTTCCCGTTCTGTTTAAGAATGAATCAGTCAGTACAACTTGCCCAAGTCGCAGCATTAATTTTCCAAATGAAGTTAAGAAAAACTTCATATTGCATTGTTCTGCAATCACGTTAAGAATTCAAGCCTTAAAGACATGAGGACGATTGAAAGCAAACACAGTCATAGGAGATTACCTCCAGCGGTGTCCTTATTTTCAACTGTTATGTGCTGATTTTTAGTCAACTGTAGCGTGGTGCACGATGATGAAAACTGCAGTGAAATTTCATTTTATTGCCGAACTTTTGACACAACTTGCAAGGTTATACGCTTCACCTACAGCTATCGGAAACCAAACAAGCTCGCTAAGCACAAGAAGACGGCTCCTGCCGCCTCCGCCGCCTGCCCGCTTGTAGCCGGTGCAGAGCTTTTGGATTATACCAGCTGGAGGAGGAGGGAAAGCGTTTACTGATCAAAGAAAAAGTGTTAACTGAGCTGGTGGTTGGAATCCTCAAACGAGGACCCCAGTGGCCTTGGCCGACGAGCGCGCCAGCAAGATGAGCGCTCGTTGGTTCCACAAGATTACGCTGGTCAATTTGTACCTCTCACTGCTCGGGTGACGGGTCCGGTGTCTGTAATTGTTGCGGTTTAGCCTTGCACCCCCCATGACATATGAAAGAGTGTTGAAATAGCGCTGCACCAAGAGTAAGCGTTTTGCTATTGGGTGCGATGGATTTTGTGGAAACTGGGAAAGATCGGAAAGGTACCCGTTTGAATTTGACGCCAGGCGTAGGCTTCCTCAGAGGTGACGCGCCTATGTCATCATCATTATCATCATCATCAGCCTGACTACACCCACTGCGGGACAAAGGCCTCTTCCATGTCTCTCCAATTAACCCTGTCCTTTGACAGCAGCGCCCACCCTATGCCAGCGAGCTTCTTAATTTCATCATTTCATCAGGATATAGCTGGGAATGTAGAGGGGTTCTAAAGTATTAACGAGAGGGTGGCAGATATTGTATTTAGGCTTAATAAGAGGTAAAAGCTGAAGTGGCATAGGTCTACGCATCTACATCTATCTATGATCAGCAGATCGTAGAAAGCTTCAGTGAGGACGTGGAATCGGCAATGAACAAAATAAAATCACAGTACGCTGTACTGATGGGTGACTCCAACGCGAAGGTGGGCAAGAAGCAGGCTGGCGACCAGGTGGCAGGCGACTATGGGATAGGCGCCTATGTGGCGTTGAATGAATTTGGCGGTCGAGGTAGATGCATCTGGCGGTCGAGCTACTGAGTCAAGACATTTTAATGCGTACGGGGTAGGGGAACGAGGTTGAGGGTAGGCAGCTCCGCTCGGTTGGTAAGATCGCGAGCTAAAGCGTTAACCCTGTCGTTCCCTTCGAGGCCATCGTGGCCTGGGGTCCACTTAATGTAATGACAGTAGAAAGAGGTTGGTCAGATGGTCGTTGACGCACACAATGTGAACAAGGGAGGAAAAACCTCTGGATGCTTGTCAGCGTTACGACAAGAGGACTTGTCTTCCTCTGGGCAGAGCATTCATCATTGGCGGGGTTTAAATAAGGTCATCCCCCCAAGGAGGAAGGCCCGGTGAGCGGGAGGAGGGCGTGAAGTGGGAATGGCGTTAGGATAGGAAGGGTGAATCTTGTCCAGGCCTGATGGCTGCTAAAGATGATGAACCGGTTGACCTGCAAAACTGTGAAAAGAAAAAGGCCTGCCCAGCAGACAGGAATCCAGGGGTGTCGAACGTGGAGAGATAGCGGGCATGAGCTTGAAAGGCAATGTGTCCAGCTGCGGCAGGTGGCTTGGTATGACTGGCTGTGTTCACCTATATGGACGTGCGCTATAGGACAAGTCACCTACACCCATTTGGGCTGTTTTGACTAAAAGCGCAGTGCCTGTGTTTTAATTATGCCGCCATCAGTCTTCTACTCTAAAGCTAGACTCTTTATTACAATAGGCAGCTTGAAGACTCGGCAAACCATCGCGCAGTGAGCAGATTTATAAGCCTCTCTGTTTGCAGTAAAACCTTCATCACATCCAAAACAACGTGCCGAACACCTCCAAAGTAATCAAGCTTGACGTGAGTGACCGCATGCTCTTTTGCTGTCGTTTTGCTCCCTAGCTACGACATTGTATATTATTTTTTCACACTAATGAAACTACGCCTTTCTTTTTTTATGGTTGTGCGAGGACGCAAAACAAAGGCTTTCTTTCTGCATGCCTTCACGCTCACACCTTCCAAAGAACTCCAGCCCACCATCTCGCAAAGCGTGTGGCACAATCGCGCACTTACTGAATAAGGCGCCCCGAGTCGCTTGTCTGCTCCATCATTCGCTCACACAGCAGTAAAAGCGCTTTTCCAAAACCACACGCTCCTGGTCTGCCATATATGGCGCATTTTCTCTTATGTGAGCGAGCAAGGCCCCGTCTGCCTATTTCGGCCTTTTTTTCTCTCCGTCGCTCAATGTTTAGCCGTTTATTCTCTTGCTCTAGGCGAGAATAGACAAACAGGCGTCTTTACTATCGACCGTCCTATATTTTCTTGTGGCCTCATTTTCTAAGCTTTTTCACATTCGTTCCAACCAATTGGTTCCGACACCTGTTCGCGATGTCTAGGCTAATCCGTCATCCCTAAGTGCTGGTACACGTCGGTGGTCGGGCACGCGGAAGGAACCTCGTAGAATGCTCAGAATTTCGGCGGCAAGAGGCATCCCGCAGAGTTGTCTAGAGTTCGATTGAAGGCGTCAGTACGCGAACAATTCTGACGCAAGCGCTCGCGGGGTCATTGTCTCACAATACAAAGAACACATTACCTTATTAAAACAAGTTTCTCCGGTTTTACGTGGAAGCGCCACCACTCCAGTGATTACGTTGAGCGCTCTACTATCTCTGCTTCTTGGAATAGTTAGCCAAAATCAAATAGTGTCCGAGATGATTCCGCGCCACTGCTCTTCCGCTCAGGAATCATATTTGCCATGTCGCTGGCTTCGTGTTCGCTGCTGGTAATGTTTCGTTATATCAAGGGGGAGGGGGAGAGAAAACCTACGCCACGATCTTCCTGAACAGCAATGTTGCTCAGATACCGAAGCAAAGATATCTTATATCGACGTGGCGTCTCAAACGCGATTTATAATGATCGGATGAGCTCGAATGGCGCAAAGACGGTGCGTGGTCTAGCGCTGCCGGTATCTCCCCTCGCTTCTATGACATCCATCCACACTGCACTGGAGGAATAACTCTGCATTAATGAGCGTGCGAGGCTGGACGGTAAACAAACACTCTCTGTTTGTACATGTAACACGCACCAGAGGCGCACCCAGTGGTGCCACTGACCCTCAAATATGTGCATACATAGGACGTGCGCCTCCTGTTTTGTGCCGAAATTATACGTTATTTGTCGCGCAAAGCCCCGCGAGTAAGCACTGCAATCGTTTGGCTGCGATACTGTCGAAAAGTCATCGCAGCTTGCGATGGCTTGCAAGAACATAATTAGGTGCAAGCTTCAGAAGGTTTTGGGGGGATTCGCTGGCTTTGAAGCGTGCATACTGAATGCGTAAGTATAAAAAAGCATGACAACACAAGTAATGCATTTGCATATTGTACTGCTCGTGGAAATGTGTTCTCCGTTCAGGAAGGCTGTGGGACAGTTTCTGTTTTTTCTCGAACCGGGATATTGAAACGTTATTTAGTCGCCTCGTATGTGCTCTGCATACATGTAGCCAAGGGAGTGACTCTGCATCCGCCTCACAGTCGGCACTACCTCCGCCTAGGCACGCGAACTCCTCGACGTGTCAAAACATTCAGTAGAAGTTATGCGAGTAGCGTGATGGCCATCGAAGTCAGAGCAGAAGTTTAGCACGGTCTTCTTATTTAAAATAAGAACAAAAGCTGTGGAGAGCTGGAATCTTATTTTAACCCAAACTGCAACCCGCGTCACAATGCAAACTGCTACGCTTCTTGATATTTGTAACCAAAATAAATTGTAATTATGTTTTCTCCGGAGTTTTATGCTGTGATATTAGTGACCACTACCCGATTTATGTACATGCACGAAGCATCAAAAAGCAAACAACTGATTAACCATCTGTGAAAACAACACAGTGCATCACACCCGTGACCCTTGAAGCGTTTCGTTCAAGTACTATAAACGAAAGTTGGAATGATGTATTTTCTTCCGATGCAGCCGATGATGCATATGAGCTATTCATTTCTCGTTTCTCTCGTTTGAAGTCATTATATCATGAATATTTTAAAGATAAGGTGATCAAGAAGTCAAGAAGAAATCGTAAACCTTGGATCAACCGCGAATCTCTAAAGATGATTAAAAAGAAATCCAAGTTGTTCAAGAAATTTATAAAAACAAAGTCGCTGGCTGATCGACAAAAAAATCAAAGGGTATCGTAATAAATTAACTACTCATTTAAGAAATGAAAAAAGAAAATATTTGCATAACGAGTTTATGAGCGAAAATCGCGATGGAAGCGCTCAAGTCTGGATGAAAATAAACAAACTACTCGGTTGCAAATCAAGTTCTGCGGGTGTTACTAGTCTTAATCTCGAAGGTCATAAGGTAGAAGGAATCGAGCTTGCAGAAAAGTTCATTTTTTTAAGGATACTGTTTCACAACCCCCCCCCCCCCCCCGATAACTGTAAATCCTAATATAAAAGCCAATGATCACAGAGTCTTTTTAGATCCTACCAATGAAAATGAAGTTTGCAGTATTTTTTCCTCCTTAAGTAATAGCAGTGCTTGCGATAGAGATAACATTCAAATTGCGCCGATAAAATACGTAATTGACTGTATAGCTTCTATTCTAACCCATATTTACAGTCTTACCCTATCTACTGGTTTATTCCCAAAGTTAATGCAAGTATCAAAAGTTATCATTGTCTACAATAAGGGAGATAAAAGTGATATGTCTAATTATCGACCAATCTCAATATTACCGGCCTTTTTCAAAATAATTAGAAAGAATATTCTACAAAAGAGTAATTAAGTTTTGCTCAAAGTTCAATCTTTTTCCCCTTCCCAGCATGGCTTTATCCACGGGAAATCAACCGAAATGGCGTTATAAACGCAAAAAGAAATCCTACTCGATGCAATTGAAAATCAAAAAATCTGTATCGGAATTTTTGTAGACTTTTCAAAGGCTTTCGACCGCCTCAACCATGATGTTTTACTGCAGAAACCGAATTGTACGGCATACGCGGAACGCCCCTAAACCTTATAAAGTCTTACCTTCAACATCGTTATCAGAAAGTCCAAATAGGGTCCCATCTGTCATCATCTCAAGCAGTTTGTACTGGTGTGCTGCGAGGCAGCATTTTAGGGCCTCTCCTGTTCATATTATATATAAATGATATAGTTACAATACATTATAAACCAAAATATGTTATTTAAGCAGATGATACGAGCTTATTTTTTCAAGGCACCTCATTTCAGCTTCTTCTTCCAATTATAAATGACGCAATGAATCGATTAAAAAACCTGGAGTGAAAATAAAGTAGAGTCGATCACACTTGTCTAGACCGCTCGGGCGGTGTGCTGCGGAGCAAATGAAGTGAAATCTTTTTGCAGCTGCTTTGCTAGCAGTAAGGCGCTGGTGCCTGTGCGGTCAACGTGTCTATTATGCTGCTCTCCAGCGCAACAATTATCAGTGAAAGTAAATACCTGCTTAATAATTCCGCTTTATTTCCCCCGGATGGAACCTCGCGAGCACTCTAGACAAGTGTGATCGACTCTGTACTACTTTTAAATACTGAAAAAACTAAAGCCGTACTTTTTCATGCAAGGCAATCAGCAATTATTCCGAACTTCGACATAAAGCTTGGGAGCCCCAACGTAGAATTCAAAGACATGATTAAAACACTAGGAATACTTTTCCACAATCACATGAACTGGAGCGCCCAAGTTGATTCTGTCGTCGCTCAACTGTCACGGTGTGTTGGTATTCTCGCTAAATTTCGATACTTCCTTCCTGTTTCAGTCAAGTTAAAGATATACAATCCCATATTTTGTCTCATTTAAACTACTGTTTTTTGGTGTGGGGCACTACAACAGAAACAAGTATGCATAAAATTTACATGCTGCAAAAGAACGCTGTCCTTTACATTGCCAATCTTGATTACCACGCCCCTACCGATCACTTATTTTCACACTACCGGATTATGCCAGTTCATAGCTTGTACCAATATCGCTTAGCAACCAGATACAAAAAATCTCTACAATATAGTAATCGAGGGTTTCTAGACATGACTTGCCTCACTCTAACTGTACCGGCTTATACCCTGCGCAATACCGAAAAATGGTTTATTCGTTTTCGCCGCACCAACTATGAGAATCAAATGTTACGTTACAATATGCCACAATTATTAAACCAATTACAGTCGATGAATGTCGATATTTCAATAGGCAGCTTGCGCGAAATTAGAGCCGCCTTTACATAAGCAATAACCCACCGTTTCAGTACATATATATTTTTTATGTATAAAATATTTTGTATGTATATCTGTGTCTGTGTAAAACGTTTTGCCTACAGTGTTGGCCGACCTTCAGATGTTTGCAATCTCTTACATAGTACTCATATTTCCTGCTGTATGCCATGTAAAGGGGGGGGGGGGGGGGTCCGGGGGTCCCTCAAGTGATCTGCGATCCCTTTTTACCCGGACCTATCCACATCTATGATGTAAATAAAATAAACTTGAAACTTGATATAGGAAAGCTATAGAGGCCAAGAGTTACAAAAAAAAAGGAACCATGCGTTTAAATGGCGTTATTGTTTTTGGAAAGGGAGTGCTAAATGAAAGGCGGTCAATGACCAGACAGACCATCAAGGGCATCGACTGATGAAGATCTGTGACGCTGGAGCCGCCTACTTGGAGGAGACAGCCATGTTGCTGCTCACGTGACTGCAGAGGAGTGTGTCTTCAAGCCTGAAGAATTTTGCGCGATGTAAACGGAAATTAATGCAAATAATTGCTCACACTATGAAAAAGAAACATATAATGAAAACAGGGAGAACTATGGGGCGTAGCTAAGAATTCTTCAGGAGCTCTGGCAAGTCATGAGAGCCGAGGAGGTGATAGCCGTGTCAGCCTGCACAAAAGGCACCGGCCAGAGACGAAATCAAGGGTCTAAACGATGCTTTGCGAATACGGACCCTCATTCACTATCACGTTCGCTCGCACCAGTCTGGCAACCAACAACGTGTTGCGGAGCCGCCGATCAAGCAGCTCGTCAACCGCAAGCATCATACCAAAATGACTAATCGAATGTTTTTTGCTTCGTGTGCCTAAGTTATCAAAAAATAGGCTCCGTCAGATGAGGCGCAACTTGTGAAGCGGAACAGAAAAAGAACAAAATTGGTCGTAAGACTAACGGACGCTTCCAACATCTCCGACAAAGGACGCCATTTGCCCAGGAGTTAATCTCTCATGCAGTTACAGAAAAACCCCGTTAATTCTAATAAGTGGGCAATTCGGACACCCTATCCGGTCCCGTCAAACTAGCACACCTTTCGCAGTAAAAAGTACCAAAGGTATTTCCGTTATTTTGAGATAAAATTCATCAATTGTTTGGTGCTACATAGGCAGCATCCAAAAAAAAAACAAAGTTTAGGAAAACTACGAAGGATTACAAGAAAAAAACTATAGGTGCATAACTGAGAAAAGATACATTGAAAATCGCTGCAGTTTAACTCAGCTAAGCGTGGTTGCGCTAGCGAAAGGCTTTATTATGTTTGGTTTTGCTGTGGTTTAAGTCAGGTTAGGCTTATAAAGACGAACGCATCTTTTCCACTGTTAACGTTTATTTTTTTTACTCATAACTATTTAGTCTTACAGACGATACATCGCATGCGCAGTGCGTGAAAGTGGGTTCTGCATAGAACGCAGGTGCAATTTGATGCGTTTCGACGGAACGCTGGTTGTGTTCGATGCAGCGCCCGCCGTCGGCGTCCCCGCGTTGCGGAGAGGAGGAAAGGAGGCATCCCAGGTGTGCTGCCCACTCCCTCCGTGACATTTCACACCTTGACCGAGTGCAGCGGGAAAGCGACTTCCGGCATCGCATGCGCAGGGCATGAAACTGGGTTGTGCATAGAACTCTGGTGCACTTCGGTACGTTCAGCGGAAGCTGACTGTGTTCGATGCGACGCCCGGTCACCCAGAGCCAAAGCTCCCGGCCGGGCAAAGAGTGACGTAGTATGTCACGTGGCTGCCACACCTCCGCCGCTTCTCCACTTGAAGGTCAAATTGCGGTGCCGATGACCTTGGCTTGACTAGGCCAGTAAAGCTTTAGCTTTAAAGAGGAAAATCAACCTAGACAGAGAGCAAATTTTATGTAGCAGTACATTTTGGCGGGCTACTTGGTTCTATGTTGCAAATTAATAAAACTGCGCGAAATAAATTGTAACAAAGCAAGACACAAGTACAGATGCACACGAGTGCGCAGTTGTTTGTGTCTGTACTGGTGTCTCGCTCTGTCCCAGTTTGCCTCGCGCCCTTTTATTAATTTGTAGAAAAATATTTATTGATATTTGCGCTCCATGTAGCTATGCCTGGGCTTTTTAGAGGCACATCGTAGTGGGCGGTTGCAGAATAATTGCGACATTTTAGCGATTTTTTTCTTTAGCAGCAATCTAATCCTCAGAAGAAAGGCGCTTTTGCATTCATTACCTTTCAAAATCCGGCGGTAGGAGCCGGGAAACAAATCCTCGAACTTGTGCTAAGGAATCAACATATGAAGTACAAATAATGTCGATTGAATACAAAATGGAAAGCGAAGTACTTGCCGCTGCAGAAGAACAATGAGGCCAGGTCACGTATCGACGAGGAAAACGCAAGGTCAAGAAAATCCCTCAGATTAAACTAAAAATTCATGACGCCCACCAGATACAGGAGAGGGGTATACGCCAAGTTGGCATTCGCTGGCTGGAAGAATTCTCGGAAAAGGAGGATTATGCAGGGAAAGACTGAATCGCGACAGCAAGGCGAACAAGGCAAAAGCACGCATTCAAAAAATAAATAGACTGCATTACTGAACATTCTAGAATTCATTAGCGAGACGCTTAAATAGACGGAGAGGGCCGTTCCTAGAGCAGCGATCGGTTGAAAACGATAAGCCAGCACGCGGGCTATAATAAAGCCCGAACAGCCTGCCATCAAGGTGAAAAGTGCAGCCTTCGGAAAACGAAAAGACGTAAGTAAACGATGTTCTGGCACGGTCGCTTAACGAGCCGTGGCCCGAAACGCACGATGGCACCAAATGATGTCCCCGGAAAAAACACTAAAGAGTGAACGCGCTCGACTCCGTAGGCGGCAAAGCACAAGGATCTGGCCTGGAAGCCGGCACGTCTCCGTAGCAAATGAGGGCTGAAACAGGTCTGAAGGGCGCTCAGTAGTCGGCTTTGTCCAGCGTTCAAGTTACTCGTGTTATTCAGTCCCCCCCCCCCCCCCCCCCCCCCCCCCCAGTTCCAGTGCTGTCTTATCATCAGTTACCGGTGACTTTAAAGATTTCGTATGCTTAAATGGTAAATTTTTAATTAACTGCCGAAGTTAAGACTGAACTAAACTAGTTGAAGGTCAGGTGCGCAAAACTGCACTGGCACACTTGAACAAAAGTTTGCGGAGCACAGACGCCGCCAAGAAATGAGGTTCCAACGCGTTTAGGCATCTGATCCCAAATTGATAAATGCACTGTTTGAAGTGAGGTTGGACTTTTGTGCAGCGATATTACAACCAACCTGTGAACTGTTGTTGTCGTTGTCTTTACTGCACCTGCGGCCCTTCGGCTTTTGCTCACGCAACTATGAACTGAGCAGGCCCACGCAACTATGAACTGGCCAGTTCTGGCCTTCAACGAGATGGCAGCCAAAGTATCCGGCAGTCACAAGTTAATGTTTGTAGGAAATTTGGCCCTTTTTTATATAAACTGGTTCTGCTTCTTTCTTTCGTATCAAGGATCCTGGTTCAATCAACAATCTCATTAAGTCATATTATTTGTGTTCCCAGAGTTGTATTGTGGTTTCCTAAGAGTATTTTCACGTGACCGCGCATGAACGAGAACTGGCCGCATGGATTTTTTAACGTTTGTTTCCTTCGCTGACACCGCGGCGAAGACTAGATTGGATATCCTCAGGTTCACGCGCAACAGATCACTTTTTTGTTATACTCGGAAGTTTTTGACCTCCCATCAAATTCGAATAGCCAGCATTTAACTGCGCACCCTTGTATTTTCTTTCCCGCCCTAGTGATTCGTGTAAATGGTGCCAGTCGCCGTAAACTTCCGGAAGCCTTACCAACTCATACATCTGTGAAAGAAACCTGCCTGCTTCGGATTTTTGGAAAAAAATCATGCCTCTGGCGGACGCCGGCGAGAAGCATTGGCTCCGTAAAGGCGCCCGCTTCTGCAAAATAGATTGAAAAGACAGCGCACATTAAAAGTTTGGTCCGCGCGAAAAACAAGTAAGCAAAGTGAAAGTATTCAGCGACATGCAAGTGACTCGATCAACCAGAATTTAACGAAAAGTGTCTGTAACAACGATACTTTAATGCAATAAAAAAAAACGTTAATCACGTAAGTTACCTGCTCAGACAGACACATTTGCTGTTTCCTAAATGTTCGCGATAAGGCTACAGCTCCGGTGTGCTGCTGGAACCACGAGGGATGACCATTTCGCCCGGCGGTAGATACGAAGGGAATTAAAGCGCTTCTTTTATTATCAAAATCTTCGCCAAGTCGCCGGCCGTTACTGGCGATATCAAAACGTTACGACGCTCCAGCCTCATCGTGAAATTTCTGAAAACAGCAGGGATGTCTCTATCAGCAGGTTCATTATGCGATAAACGTCTCTTATTGTGTTTAAATCTCGTTGCTATCGCTAAGTTCTGTTGCTGCATATCGCTGAATAGTTTGACTTTGCTTACTAGTTTCTACCTCGGGCTTCACGTTTAATGTGCGCTAACCATCTCATCAAAAATGCCCCAGCGGGGGCGCTGTAGACATTTTGTATAAGAAAATAAATAAAATTGGCCAATTCACGCGACAAGCTCAAACGTTTTCATTTCGTTTTAAAGAAGACTAACGTTTTAGAAGAACTTGTTAGGTACAGCCACGGGCCGCGTCGCTGTTGTTAGCAGAAGGATCTGGCTATAGTCAGCGGTAGCAATGGCTCGTCTTGCAACACCGCCATCCGTCGCTCGCACTCACCGCTTCCGCGCATTCCTCGCGTCGCGATAACCGTTTCCGCTCGCGGGCGTTACGGAAGGCTGCGGAGTAGTCATTCTCCGTTACCGAAAAGCAGAATGGCGAAATCCATACGTCGTCCAGTCTGTATATCGATGATTTTCACGAAATCGACGCCGCGGTGCGGCGGCACTGCGCACTAGTCTCAGAAGAATCAGTGTGCTCATGACTTGCGTCGCTTGTTCCGTTGTCTGCACGGTTTGCTGGCACCGTCAGACGTAGTTGTCAGAGTTTTGTTCCATAGATGTGCACGCTAACGAGATAGAAGAGCCGTCAAGCGTCATTGCGTGAGCATGGGAACACGAAATTTCCACGCTGTGGTGGTGCGCTTGCAGCACTCTGATAGCGCACTTCTGGTCAGGCACCCATCCTATATTGCTAAAAATATTATTCGCCTCGACTAGAAGGGAGTATGTAAATACTAGGCGCTGTTTGTTAAGAAACACTGCTGAACACACATGACTAACGGGCACGTTTTGAAGCGCGAAGACTTTTCTGCTTGGCTGTCTCTAATTGTAGGCATTATGACGGCATGCGTCTGAGCTGCTATTGTGCTTTGCTATGCTTTGAGAGGGGTGTGTGATATGATTCGACTTCCATTTGATTTTGATTTTTTTTTTACTTCGACTGCCCCATGTCTTCACTACCGCTACTGCCAGTCAGACTGACGGCCGCATGTCAGGCAACAACTGCGTAGAATCGAGCGAAAAGAATATTTCCCAAGTGGCCTTACATTCAGTAAATGCCCTCCATCCACTGCTTACGAGCAAGCTGAGAGCACAAGGCGAGTCTATTCGCTCCGAGAACAGAGCGCGTGGAAGAGTGTGAGCTCACTAATTTCGCTTTCCGCCTGTACACATGATAAAAAAATCTATATTCATATATAAAGTGGCACATGGTTAATAAATTTTGTGAACAACAAAAACGACAAACTGCGCAGCTTTATCAAGTAAAACTATGGCTGCAATGGCTGGCAAACATTTCTTGATTGTTTAAATAATAGTCGTTGTGCCTTGCTTACTTGTAGTGCTATATGCAAAAGAAAAAATTGCGCTTCTACAGCTTAAACATTCACCCCTACATTAAACTGTAGAATCTTTCACTCCTAGAGTGCCGCCGCGGTGGCTGAGTGGCTATGGCGCTCGGCTGCTGGCCCGAAAGACGCGGGTTCGATCCCGGCCGTGGCGGTCGAATTTCGATGGAGGCGAAATGCAAGAGGCCCGTGCACTGTGCGATGTCAGTGCACGTTAAAGAACCCCAGGTGGTCGAAATTTCCGGAGCCCTTCACTACGGCGTCCCTCATAGCCTGAGTCGCTTTGGGACGTTAAACCCATATAAACCAAACTAAACCATTCACCCCTAGAACATTAGTCTTCATCGTCTACGTCATTGATTTTAAACTCTTTCCAAAGCGCGGGCCTATCGCCGACCACATCGCCAGACAGCTCTTGGAAGGTGTCGTTAGTGTTGCGATGTGTGTCTACGCGTGTTCAGCCATCTTGGGAGGCTCGCGACAACCTGCTCCAAAATTTATAGGCTTCTTGGCGCTTAATACACTCATATAGGAATCCTTGTTAGTGACACACTAGCTTCAACAACTGCAATTGCAAAGACGTACGTACACACAGCCGTAGACACGGCGCGAAACTCTTCCCGTCGCCTTTCGTCTGCCAACGGCGTAGAGCGACCGGTGCAGCTGATAACTGTTTCCCTTTTACTTTCGGTTATCGAAATGGAAGAAACGCCCTACGAAACAGCTGTGTCACACTAGGCAGGAGTTTCCCGTCGACTGCCACTGCCTTGTAACATCGTGGAATCACAGCGCTGGCAGACGAGGACACAGAGAGAACACACACAATTGCATCACCGCAATTGTGTGTGTGTTTGTGTTCTCTCTGTGTCTTTGTCTGCCAGCGCTGTGATTCCGTGATGTTCGACAACTACCAACTAGCCCAGCAACATACGCTGCATAAGTTGCATGTGTAATTACACAACATCTGTGGAAACTTTGGGGCGAATATCTCGCAACATGTGTGCTGGATTAATTATACCCAATGGAGTTGTCTGGAAATTTTGCCGCCTTTATGTTTCCAACATTAACATTCACGCTAGCTGCAATGGCTAAACAGTTCATTAATATATTTTAGTCAATTAGGCACCTGGCGGAGATAATTATCGCGTCACTTCATGTCCCCCTGACCGCATAACTGTTGTGCAGAGGTAGATTTCACGTGCCACTCAGTGCCTAATTTGAAGAAATGTGTAAAGCTTAATTTTCATACTCTGTACACAGCATCAAGTGATATTGATTAGGTCCTGCAAAGCAAAAGGTATTTTCCAGCATTTTCTCTGCGTCACAATACAAAATTAGGAAAGCCGCAAAAGTACCTTTTAGAGTGTGTCCTAGGCAACATTATGCCATTATGCGGAAACCCGCAACTATTGTTATGCTATGCATCTGTTATGTGCTAAAATGACGATAAAGAATAGATCAGGTATTTTCGAAACCGGCAGAACAAATTATTTTCAGAATTAACCCTAATTACAAGTGGGAATTTATCTTCTCTCTAGATGAAGTTGGAAGCAATGTTTCTTCGGCCTCCTCATTTTCGCCTACCCAGTAAAGTAAGGAAAAGTAGATATATCTCCGGTTGTCCGCAAACGCAAGTGCAAACACGAAACAAACATGATGCAAAAAGAAATAAACACACCCATAAAGAGCATGCGTATCATTGTGGCAGCAAATGCCTGTGATGAATAATTGGTCACTGCCAAAAACTTTCTTTTTATGATGTTAGTGCTCCAAAAAATCCGGTGTGCACTCAAGGCTGTTTACGCGTCGTGAAGGCGAAAGCATTAGTGTATGACCGTGAGCGTTCGACCTCTACGCAGGTTGCGCACTGAGAAATGAAACAAAAACGCGCCTCCGAACTCTGATCGCACAAACTCTGAATCCACCAAAGTCCGAACGAAACACTCGGACACTCGGTTCGAAAACCTGTCGCGAGCTAGCCTACAACCTGGAAAAGAAACGTATGCCATATGGAACGAGAAATCGTATGACGTCACCCGCAACGGTGTACGACAAACGGTTGAGTCACAATTTTAATACGGAGTTTGGTTTTTGATGAAAGAAAAAGGCTCAGTAACTGTCTCACACATCGATGAACACCTCAACTGCGTCTTAAAGAGAATAGGTAAAGTCTGGGAAGGCATACAGTTGAAGGTGCATATGTCGTCCGTTCAAATCCCTGTCGCAAGCTAGCCTCCAACTTGACTGCCACATGTAAGCTATATGCGACCAGAAATCGTATGACACCACCCGGAACGCTGTACGACGAACAGTTGATGACAATTTTGGTACGAATGTAGTCGAGAAAACTGGAGCCACACTGGGGTTAGCCAGTTGGTCGTATGTAAGACGGACAAAATTAAAATGATTGTCTCAAATTGCGCCGCTCGGCTTGCTGTGTGGGTCCTACGGCCGCTTGATGACGTCTTCCTATTTTCTTGCCACCGTTGGGATTTTCTGCATTATCTGCGAGTGCACACAAGCACTAACACACTAATATACACACCTCGCCAGCATTTCTCGTAATGAAGCTAGTAAGGCTTTCGCCGTAATAACTATAATTGGACCACTTTCGATCGGAAAAAAATTGGAAAATTCGTTTTTGGGGAAACTAACTGGAGCAGTATATGTCATATATCAGCGGACACCTGAACCGCGCCATAAGGGAAGGGATAAAGGAGGGAGTGAATGACGAAAGAAAGAAAGAGGTAACGTAGTTGTGGGCTGCGGCAGAACAACTTTTTGAGATGGAAAAGATCGGAACGAATCTTCAAATATTGTTCATATGGCATGTGCCTTTGGTTGGCTATTTATCAGCATAACTGCAGCTCAGGACATTATTTTTTGCTCATGGAAACAACAAACGAGAAGATGCAAGCTTTGGCATGTGGGACCAGATTGCAGCGTGTTGATGAGTACATAGTTTTCAATAACCGTTATAGAAGCAGTTTTATTTTGCCGATAGCAAAACTGAATGTTTATTAAAAGCTTATGTTCCCCCGTCATGGCTATTGTATCCTGTAGGCACACAAGCGCTTCTTACACCAACCTGGCCGAGATCTGAAAGAGAAGTGACGCGTGGGTGCCTCGTCAAACCAGCGTGCCTCTCAAGGAAGACAAGCCCGGCAGCATTAAGTGAGCCCGAGCAACGGTAAAGTCCTTCAAGTAAAACACTAAAAAGAAAACTAGCTTTTTCTCCGGACAAGGTAAGAGAATAACGAAGAAGGCGCTGGCGTTCTTTCTTCGTTCGTTGGCGGAATGCCTATTTTTATTGGAGAAATGCGGAGCAGGTTGCTTTACACCTAAACAAAACAAGACCAGCTGTTTGACGAAAATGCGCACGAGTGTATGGTAACGGCGGTAGGTAAACACGCGTCCTGGCACAGCGTAAATGGCGACCTCGGCGTTGACGACGCGTTGTAGAAAGCTTTTGGCAGGGGCGTAAAGAACGGCACAATATGGCCATTGGGTTTTTAAAACATTACGCTACTTGAATTATGTGCGGTTTGCTGAAAAATGGAGCAAGAGTTTGATGAACCTGTTCCAGATATGCGGCTAGCAAACCTCGTGTGAAGGACACGTTCGTCACATGAAGCACAACGCACTGCTCAGCTATAGGCTCTCCAGCATCTATTGTTCTAGAGCAACCTTCCAACCTACTGCGTTAGTTTCTTGTTTCTTTCTCTGGGCACTGCTGCGGTCCTCTTACCCTACTTAGGCGAAATGCTAGTGCTCTATCATGGGACTGCTCAGGCACTTGAAATTGCACAGCAGACGGAGTTGTGGAACAGAAGTAAGACAGCGAACAATGAGTTTGAGGCGGCACTGCGAAAGCGACTGCGCTCACCGCTGCAGGCCATCCGATAGAGATTCTTATTGTGCGACTTGCTAATAGCAATTCCGCGTGCCCTAGCAAGCGTGCCAAGCAAGCATCAGTCACGACCGTCACGCGAGAGTTGACGCGCTTTGCTTCGAACCGCATGCTTCGCTCAGCGGCCGCTTCAGTCGACGCTAAGCCTAACTACTGGGCCTAACACCAACCTAAGCCATCCTGAGCGTGTGTATTTTCCGCTAGAAGGCGACAGTTAGGTTGGCCGGCGACTGACGCCACTGCCGCAAGGCAAAATGGCGCAATGGCCACCCAGGTGGCCCATTCAATGGCAACTCGTCCATCCCAGTCGTACGTTTTTTTGGTACATATTCAAGCGGATGTGGCTGTTTTCGGTCGCTTTATGCCTTGGTCGCATACATTGCGAGGTTTGAGCTTTTGGTTTCTTTAAAGAGATGAAAGAATAAATTGATTTCGCGGGAAAATTAACTCTGTCCTGAAATTTCTACTGATCTGGTAAATTGCAGTACCTGTTGCAACATGATAGTTATTTTTCGCCTTTTTAATCTCTCAGTGTGTGTGTACGTGTGTGTGCACGTGTGCGTGCGTGCGCGTTTCCGCTTGTGACTGACATCACTGCATTAGCGGGCGCTATTGCGCAAACTGCTGAGACGGTTTTATTGATGCGCATAAAAGGATACTATATTTATTTCCAATCACACTAACACGGATTAACTCGGAGATATGCATGGTGGAGCGAGCCGCTTCGGAAAGGTAATGATGTACTTCCTGCTACCTTGCCTTCGTCACTACTCGCATAAAAAAAATGGAAAAGAATGTTGGCACAAGGACAAAGTAGGAAAAAAAAAGCGAACGCGCAAATCTGCGCTTAGCGCACGAGCTACGCAACACGCGCTGTGAGCAAACAAGGGGGCAGAACAGCGCAAGTGCGTTTGTGCATGCTGCAAATGCAATAAACTGTTCGCTGCGCAGCAGTTCCATGTTTACGCTATCAGTTAGCAGTATAGGAAGCTGTTCCAGGATAGGAAATAGATTGAAACGTAATTATGGCCTTTCATTAGATGCTAGCAAAGTCCATGCTTTGGCTTCAGTGCCTCTACTAAACGGAGGGCTCACCAGACTTGTCTGGTTACTGTAAATTCTCTGTAATCTGCAGGTCGTATTAAGCTATAACAAATCGAAGGTTCGACGCATAATGGCGGCCGCTTGTGAGCGACTATACGCCGCGTCGCAAAACTTGCCATTGTTTGCGCGCTCTAGAGCCCACCGCAGTAACACACGCCATGCATTCGTTTTTATTGTTGTTGATGTGTGTGTTTCAGTTTCAGTAAGTTCTTAAAGGGAAAAATAACAAGATATCCCCACTTCGGCAAAAGCAGCTATAGACGGTCAGTCTAGCAAAGCGGAGTACCTCAGAGCATTTTAATCTGTACACGAGGCACAACGTATCAATGAGGACGTTAGTCAGTCGATAACATAGTCGGCCTTCAAAGATCTCAGCGCACTGATCATACTCGTCGACCGATTATTCGCTCAATTAATCGATCAGTAAATCGGCCAGACAATCAGTTAATTGAGCAATCAATCGATCATTCGCTCGATACGAAATGACGGGGCGGTCGATGAAGAGGCGGACCGTGCTGTCGTCTGGGGCGCGCTACTCACAGTAGGTCTCGTTGACGAGCTGGTTGACCACCTCCTTCTTGAGCTTGCTGTTCTTCTTGCCCATGGCTGCGCAGTAGTCGGGGCTGGTCCTGGGCGCTCGGGTGACCGCCGCTGGTCGCGGCGCTTCCGGGTGAACGGCGCGAGCACGTGCGCTGCTCGGGTGGCGCGGGTCTTCTCGGGTCCGGTGACCCTGCGTCCGCTGCCGGCGGACCTCTCGCTCCGTCTGGGTCCGTGCGCGCCTGGGGCACGGGCAAAAAGCGCGCGCCGCGATCGAGCGTGCCCCGGTGGCGGCAGCGCGAAGGTTCGCGCAAAGCGACCTCCTCGGTTGCTGGCGCCATCTGGCTGCTCGTGCGCTCACCTAACCCCCTCGTACCGCAGCGGCGAAAGTATAGTTTAAAGTTTTCTAAATTGCCCCTCCCCCCCCCCAAAAAAAAAAATTGTTCCTCTTGACTTGTTTCCTTTTTCTTAAATTCTTTTCTTCTTTCACGGCATGAAGAACAGAAGAGCGGGAAGAGGGTGGCATGCGACGCAGCCCCTGTTCGGTAGTCCTGAGGTGAATTTCTACGAATGGAACTGCAAAGCAAGAATTCATCTTTGCTACTTCAGTTCATTCAATAGCAAAACGCTGCCTGTTCGTGCGTGAGGGCAGTAAAACTCGCGAACGGAAGAGACTGGAGTTCAGTGGCGGTCGTTGCTTATTGTTCTAATATTTACCACTCTTCTGGACAGTTTTATCCAACTCTTTTTTTTTTCTTACTCTAGCGAACTTCTCACAGGCAAGGTCTGCAAATATAGAATGAAAGTATAGCTCCTAGCTGCGTGCGATATCTCGGTATGTATGTTTCCGGAGAGCTATCAGGAATCTACTGGAGAACATTTCTGGCAGTTTATTTTCTGCACGCGTGCCGAGTTCTACAGGTGCTCCAGCTGCGGCTTTCTAAGCCAGCAGTCGTCCCTGGATTCGAATTCGGTGAACAGCGGTCGCCTTCGAGGTGCGCGCGAGTAGAATTCGGACGCACCCATCCACTGCTTTTCCCAAGGTCATAGCACTATGCATTTACTGCTCCACAGTTTCTTTCGCATATCCTGAATGGCCGACCGAGCCTTTTTTTTTTCGTTGATAATCATCAGCAGCTTCCTGAAGGCCCTCAAGTTAGCACCAAGGGAAGTCTTCCCAGGCTGTGGCACATTACAGATCCTGCTCCAAGCTGTCAATCTTCTCTGGTAAAGCATCAGCCGCCGCAAATTCCGGCGCAAATTGAACCTCACTATCTCACCCACTATAGTGGGTGGTACCTTAACAATGCCAAAATGACGACCGTGACCTATGTAACGAACCGTGCTATTGTTATATTATGGCCTACATCTATGTGTATTTTTGTGTTAGTTGCTCACAGGGACCGGTATGCGTGCTCAAATTTTATGATATTTAAGGGATACAAATATTTTTCTTTATGAGCCTAAGAATTACGCAGTTGAATTGAGAGTTACGCGCGAATGAGTTTTCTTTATGTCTTTATAATGCCCGCCTTTATTACGATGCATCATTCTGCTACTACTGTTCGTGACGTGTCGCCTTCATATCACGAGCGCCCTCAATCTTAGACTCTCCTGGCATGTGTCGAATATTTACAAATAGTGAAGGGAACAGGGTAGATTAAAATAATAAAGAGACTTTTTTGTTTTTTCGTGATATATTTCCGCTTTATCCTGCACAAGAATAAATGTCAGTTGCGTGCGGAGAATATTTTTTAACGCGAAAAATGATATTTTTAGAAACAGGGTAGCCACCAACCTTGCATGCCACAGTTAGACCTATATGAGCAATGTCTAGCTTGTCTATGTAGAAAAAAAATAACGAAACAGGCGCTATGATTTTCTTCACGCTTAGAGATGTTATTAGTGCTCATCTGGCAACTGTGAAAAGCTTCGTAGCATTTTGTTTTCAGACAAATTTAGCTTTAAGCGCTTTGTGACTTGCCTGAAGCGCATTTTTTACTCTTGCATGCGGCTTCTCTGCGATTTCAAGAAAAATATCGATTTGCTTTTGGCTCTGAGCCTCGATTTTGACAGTCAATAGATTAAGTAATGCCGAAGAATTTCTTCAGGACGCACTGGTTTTGAGCTAGTCAGCGTATGTTGCCCCGTCATGCTGTTGAATTCTGCCAATGCCGCCCGACGCAGAGCACAGCGTCTAAATGGTGGCTAAGGCCCGCCTCGAGTAAATATTCTTCAACACTCTCGTTGTCGGCAGCACACAAAGACAAGCTGAAGGTGACTTACTGACCGCGGCTATGCACTGGTTGAGGAGGAAAAAGAAATACCTCCATGTTGAGAAAGAAAACGCAAATGAGTCATTTATGAGGCAAACAACAACAACAACAAATCAGTCTCGGAAGTCAAGTCTCAACGCTAGCAAGGCTCATACGGACACCAGCGCATCAGTCTGTATAGAGGAACGAAGGCGCCCACGCCGTTGCTCGAGCCCTCCTACACAGAGCACCCCATCACACAGATGAGCACAACTGATAAAACATGCTGGGTGCATATTAAGAAATCCTGCAACACCATAAGCTTGGCTGAAGGAAATACGCGCCACCGGATGAAGAACTATAGTCAAAGAACACGGATTAACACTGAGAATACAAACACACATTTAAGTCCCGAAAGACTTCAGACTATCTACTCAGAACGCCCTGAGACACAGTGCGCACACTGTGGCAAAGAGGCGGACCTATACCACATGGTATGGGCCTGCCAAAACAACACATCTAATGGAAAGG
Source organism: Amblyomma americanum (assembly GCF_052857255.1). Taxonomy (NCBI): domain Eukaryota; kingdom Metazoa; phylum Arthropoda; class Arachnida; order Ixodida; family Ixodidae; genus Amblyomma; species Amblyomma americanum. The sequence goes on along the minus strand of NC_135497.1, from coordinate 224,750,661 downwards.
CTAAATGAAACGATGATTGAGTGGTGGGAGGAAATGCTGTCCAGCTCAAACCCGAAAGTTCAGCAGGAGCTCAATGAAAGGGCTAGTGCGGCTGCAAGACCCAATGGACTCCCGGAATAGAGAGACCTACCACCAATTTTAGTTCCAATTAAAAGATTAACGCGAAAGCACTAATCCGGAGGTTCAGAGCATTTCAAATTGCATCTTGTATCTGCGTCTCCGCAGCATAGAAAAAAAAAAGAGGCAGCAAAAAGAAAAAATCACATCCATATCCATGACTGGGAGTGGAACCCGCGGTGGAGCAATCAGATCAGTTTCAAAGGCAGCTGCGCGAGACCACTAGACTATAGCCGCAGTTTTTTTTTTGCATGGAAATAAATCCCGCTGAGCTACCAAATGTTTTACGTACACACATACAATTCCTCAATGCAGACAAACACTCTCTTGTCTTCGTACACTCCGCAACTCCTGCACATCAAAATTGCAGAAGTCATACACATGCGTTAAGAACAGGCAACCCTTCAGTCTGCCGGACCTGCGCAGCATAAACCCCCCGCACCAAGGCGGACTGTTCTCTGAACAGAGATTTAGATGAAAGAAATGGTTCTGCGTGTCGATCCATAATGCGCTTCTTCCGCAGGTTAAATAGTCTAATCAGCACTAACAGATCGCACGGAATCCCGGAACCTTTCAGGACAAGCAAGAGCCATATAGTGTAAGGCGAAATCTCAATGTCCTTTTTGATTGTTCACTGAAGTATGTCCCAGAAAAACACTGCATCATGACGCCACACAAAGCAACAATCGATCATCTCTGGTTGGCCGCACAGGTGACGGTTCACCGACCATGGCGCAAAGTCTCCTTGGAGCGAAGCTAGGCCTATACGGGCAGAGTCGAAGTGTGGAGTTTAAAAAAGATGGTTTTTGGAGCTGGTTGAATATACATTCGTTTAACTCGCTTCAATACACTATAATGCGTAAAACCTAGATAAGGCTGTCGATAAACAGGCACGGGGAATAGGGTACTAGCAGCCGAACACGCCTCGTATTAAACTGCAGCACACTCTTGATGTGCGCATTGCAGAGCGTCGTAATCATCGACTTTCATCTGCCTTTCCTTTCGTCAAATCCAGCAGAAGGTTTAGACTCTGTTGATTTTGAGGGAAAGAAAGGTGCATAACTGGTTCCCCTGAATCAGTGGACACCTCAATCGCGCTTTGAGGTATGGGGCGGTGGTGTCTACCTGCAAAATACCGTGCTTAATATGCACAATATTTCGTGATTAGCAATGCTAAATCGCCAGCTATTTTTTTATTATCATCTGCAACATTTTAGGTCCAGAGCGTGCTGGGAAAGACGTGCTCATTGGTATTTAGACGCCGAAAATAGGATGAATGCTGTGGTTCCTTTTAATTATGGCTTTATTGCCCACGCAGACATTACCACGATATTTGGTGTTTCGTCAGGACGACGCACGGTGCTGTAGCTGTTTAAGGCTCACAGTGATGACCTTATTTTGCGGAAAGGGCTGCGCAAGTCGTCACAAAATAGTCCCGGAAAGAAAGGTGATAGCAAATAAACAAGAAATGTAATTATTGTGCACATGAGTATACGTTGCTAAATTCTATTGAAATAATATATCGACGTGCATTTTTTAGTGTAATGTTGAAATGAATCAATTTTTTCACTTCAAAACGTCGCTTTTCGCATCAGTTGATCCTTTTTCTCGAGATCGAAGCACAAGCGCTAGAAACATTATTTTTTCCCAGTACCTATCAAAAAAAGAACGAGTCACTGAACTAGAATTATACAGATAAATGCAGCGAATTTTGCTTTACAGGTTGTTTATTGCTCATTTCATCCTGAAAACTAGTACTGACCAGTAAATAAATAAACAATATAATAAATTGCTACTAAACTATAATTCTAGTTGAGTAAATGCAGAGAAAAGCTGGTTACAGTGGTATCACTGAGACCTCATAAACCCTAGTAGATTCTGAGTGAAATGGTCTCAAAGATCGGCTAAGATACGTGACAGGTATGGTGCATGCCTTGTCCATTTAAAAGAACAGGCTGCATTCTTATGGATAGCATAAGGTCAAGCAATCCGAGCTAAAATTAGGGGTTCAGTGTATTAAGAAGAAGCCCAAAAGGTGGAGCAGACCTCGAATTCGTCGCAAGGCCAGGCCGAATTTTTCCTCATAAACTGCAAAGCTCGCGAGAAAGCAAAAGTCGAACCCGGATATATCGTACTCGAAAAAATCGCGAAACAGTTCGATATATAAAAAATGGCAGTAGGTAAGCTCATTCGTAACCTAGAAGCAGAAAAACATTGCACCCACGCTAGGGATGTGGTCCCTGAGGCGCCGTGCCACCCGCCAACGCGCTGGCGGCGCATCGACCACTACACATTGCTATGCCTAACCTGCTTCGCATCAATGTCGCAGCGGACGGTTCTTTGAAACTAGCCGCTCACTATTATGAGACGTCTAATTTTGTTTCCAGTACACTGTAAATAGAATAATCGCTTATTAAATTGAAGCACATTTAGCTTCCGCAACGCCTTCGGCAGTGAAGCGAGTGAAGCGTGCCAGGCGAAAGCGATATGGCATGAGAACATGCGCATGACACCGATATTGCGCCGAAAATAAGTACAAGATACTGAAGGCCAACATCAAGCACTCTCCACGTTCCCGTCGTAACATGGTTTCACAGCTCTAGTGCAGCCAGAAGATGTCCAAGGTGGCCGTTAGATGAAGCGCCCCTTGCAGGAGTGTGGCGCGCAGTTCGAGATACCGAATGACAGAAGAAATTCGAGTTCGATATGCCGCGTTTTCAAGGGGCTAATCTGTGTGTACCATAGATTCAATAATTCGAAATTCCTGGGTTCGATATATCAAGGCTCGACTGTAGATAGAATTTATTTTTAGCCGTACGGCTGCGCCCAGGCGTATTGAGATGCCGGGTGTACGAATATCAAATTTTTCGACTAAAAATTCAATACGAATTTTCCATTTCGAATATTAGGCAGCAAACGAAAATACCTTTTTCACAACAGCATTTTTATTTCCACAAATTGGAACAATAAACTTTGCTCAGAAATAGAGTAGTAATTCTTCACGCGTAGATGGCATCAGCCAGATAATCGGTTCAGACATAGAAGCGTTTATGCTAGTTCAATAGCGTAAACAGGGCAGAGTAGGAGAAGGAACACACAGACCGGCGCTGAATCGTTACCAACTCACCCATTTTGCCGTTATTCTTCATAAAAACTTCGTTCGCGAGAGTAAGACGACTAGTTCGTTATAACCGCTAAGATCTGACGAAGTACGATGATGCCGTAGCAGGAGTGATTAAAATGAAAGTTGGCATTTTTGAGGAAAATATCATTTATTTCTAAATGTAGTTGTTACTGAGGCTACACACCTGGTCCGTATAGGTTCCCGTGCTTTTATTCCGCCAGAAAAGTAGGCACTGTAAACGCCGCGAAATACGCGCTGAAGGTGGTAACGCCACCTTCACTGCTCTAGAATTTCTTCCAAACACGCAGATCTTCAAGTTTGTGAGAAGGGGAGGTGGGGAAGGGGTGGGAGGATGGAATACAATAACCAATTCGAAATTCATCTTCAAGTTTGTGAGAAGGCGGGAGAGGGGGGGGGGGGGGGTGGGGGGGGTTATGGCGTACAAGAACCAATTCGAAATCCACTTGGTGCAGTTCAGCTGTCGCGACGGCTGGTTGAAAGTTAAACTGGTGTAAGTGGTGCCCCAGACTGGACCGTTTTATTTCTTTAGTTCTTGTTTCAAGCTGTACAGTATAACTGTATAATACGCTCCTGTTTGTTTTATCTGTGTGCAAACAGTTAGTAAAACTGGCTCCTTGAATGTATGGCAATCGCCTTCAGAGATCGAAAGGTTCTTGCTACCTTTGAAGTGCTTTCATTAGACGTTGGTCACAGTTTTCACAGCTCATTCTATTGAAAGTGAAGTTGTGAATTCACCCTTTTTCCCATGGATACTAATCTACGCAACCCTGCAATCACTATTAAGCTCCGCCAAGCACTGAGTGCAAGCAAATGTCCTTTCGCGTACGGTTTTGGTCGAGAGTCAACACTGCCGGTACCCATCAAGCCCACTATACACTTCTTTCATGTGCAATTCTTCACGGATAATTTCGTGCAAGCTTTCTCTTGCAATAACCAAATCAGCAAATTCGCGCACTTTCATGCGACGGGATTCGGCGACGACGTCATGTACTTTTTGCACACTGCGCCGTAGTCGTGAAACACGACCGCGACGGCTGCGTTTTTATGGAGGCAAAACGCTAAGGCGCCCGTGTGCTGTGCGATGTCAGTGCACGTTAAAGATTCCCAGGTGGTCGAAATTATTCCGGAGCCCTCCACTACGACACCTCTTTCTTTCTTCTTTCACTCTCTCCTTTATCTCTTCCCTAACGGCGCGGTTCAGGTGAGACAGATACTGCGCCATTTCCTCCCCCGCCCCCCCAAAAAATTATTATTATTATTATTAGTCGTGACCTCAACTGGGCATCTGGTGCGTGTTGCTCTCTGAGTGCATGCCCAGCGCTGTTTGAATTCGTTGATTCGTTGATTCTAAAATAAACTACATTCACCGCTGGTGCAGACATCCAACTCGGCTTTGATCGACGCCGCAGGCCTCTTCCGGGGTTGTCATGCTAATTGAATCATAAAAACTTTCATGTTCATGCAACCTTGGTTAAGTTAACCCGAAGCCTTTAAAACTTAGCTCTAAGAGGGTCCTTCAGTGAGTTGTAAGTCTGAAAGGAAAACAAGAATTCTTGGTCCAGGAACGACTCATACCCTGAATCTGAGAGCACTTTACACGTCAATTTCCAAGTTCTTTGATTCCTGAAGAAAGGGAACTTTTGCCGTGCCTCAGAAAACGGTGCTCAAAGGGCTCGTTGAGCTCGTCGTCACAGAGAAATCGCTCTCGAATGTGCTTCATCGGATGTCGAAACAGAATTGAAGAAATCGGGGGGGGGGGGGGGGGGGGGGGGGGCAGCAAATCCCTAGAAAATGCGGGGTGACTGGCGACTTCTCACTCGCAATCTCGTACAGCGTATTGCGTAACGTGGGACGTGCGCGCTGGGACGCTGCCATCAACCGGCAAGCCTTTTTTGCTTAATTTCTTTTCGGCGTTTTTCTTCGATGGCAATCGAAGTAACATTTGGACATAATATACTCCTGAGATCCTTTTTTAGGTGGCAGATAATAAATCAGCTGTGGCCCGTCATCATCTAAAGCAATTCTCACCACGATCTTTCTCGCAGAGTCTGCCATGAATTTAAAAGGAAGAGGTGAATCATTGTGTTTCCACTGTGGGGATAACCAGCAGTTTTTCTTACAGATCACCACTGATCTCGATGTTCATGTCTACATGAAGCAAAGTTTTATTTATTTATCGTTTCCATGTCTTTATAGGCAAAAGTTTTGAGATTGATTGCGATTAAATATTCATAGAATATTGCAAGCCATTAGACAAGGTAAATTATACACTTATGCTGAAATTCACAGACCTACACCTCAGTTCGAGACCTTTAGCTTGGCTTTAACTTTTCCTTGCTAAGCTGCTGTCTGTCGAAATAAATTGATATACTAGCTTTAAGTTTATTCATACATTACGGAGAGTAACGGCAGCATCAGTTTCAAGGCAACAACATTTTAAATTTATAGCTATTAATAATCTGCCCAGCTGTGTCTTTTCTGATATGAATCATCTGTCGGATGATTGTTCCATATTACGAAAGTTCCATAGGACGAACGCAGCTTGAAGGCATATGTAGGTAATATTATGCTAGGGAGAAAAAAAATGAGTCGTGAAATTGGATACTAGTAAAGGTAACTTAAGCAAGTCTTCCATGCAAACAGAGAGACTGAACGTGTTAACTAAATAACAGCATGCTCGAACTTGTATCTTCCTACAGATGATCTGGTCCTAATCATATTCTCAGATCGAGGCACGCATAACTGTGTCATTAACAATGCTAACCGCATTTTGATGTCGCAATGAAAAGCAATTTCTTCATGAATATTGTTTTTATAAAACTGTTTTGTGCTTCAATTAAGAGCAGAAGGCACTTACTTTGGACCTGCGCAATGATAACTTTGTCAGGCTTCTTAAAATAATTAATAATAATGTCCGTCTCCACCTTTTCTATCTATAGTCGTAACCGAGCATAATATATACCTCACCATCTTATCGACAGGGGGTCTTTCACTTCTGTTCACGATTGTACATCCAGGACAACCTTAGCTACCCGCGTTGCAAATGCACCCCGACAACGCTAATCCATTCTTGGATTGCCCGCCCTTTCAAACCACCCTCGCCCAGTTCCTGGCTCAAATAGCAGCTGGAGATGGCCCTATTTCGTTGACGATCTGGCTCACTCCACCACGCCAGCTTCTATGCACATGCCAGGAATATCTGATTAAGCACGTCAGAGCTATTGTGGCTTCTTAACACCAGACTTGGGGCTTCTCTCAAAGACGTTTCTATCTTTCTCTATCGAGAATAACAAGAACTAAATCCAGCTTGTCACTGCTCCAGTCATCGCTCATGTCATTGCTCCTTCCCATTCGTGCCTGTTCCAAAAAGTGCATCAGTTCTTGCACACTGCATCGAAACGGCAAAACGCTAAGGCACCCGTGTGCTGTGCGATGTCAGTGCACGTTAAAGATCCCCAGGTGGTCGAAATCATTCCGGAGCCCTCCACTAAGGCACCTCTATCTTCCTTTCTTCTTTCACTCCCACCTTTATCCCTTCCCTTACGGCGCGGTTCAGGTGTCCAACGATATATGAGACAGATACTGCGCCATTTCCTTTCCCCCCAAAACCAATTATTATTATTATTCTTGCACACTGTGCTCATTTGAACGTCTGCGTATCCTTCTCCGCGAGTTGGTCATCGGAGCAGTTAGGCACACGATATAGAGCATCATCGATCTGTGACACGGGCAAGATCCGATTCAGCTGCTGTCGCCGGCTGGGTACGGCTGGGAGTAACCGTTAGGGTTGCGTCTAATGGGAATACACGTAAACAAGTGTTTTAAAAGCAGTTTATTTTTTATATCACATTCCACCTATGACGTCTTCCCTACGTGAAGAAAAGCCGAGTACGTCCTATACAGTAAAAAGTGAAAGTATGAAACGTAATTTCAAAGGTTATCGAGTTTTTAAAACACCGCGATACCACTTGAGAGAGTCACCTGACTAGGGGTACCGGGCGGGATAGCAGCCCGTAAAAACATGCGTAAACAAAAATTTTCGAAATATTTTTCTCGTTTCACAGGGTACCCATGGAGGCGACCATTTGTTTACTATTGGCAAGTATTTTGCAGACTGTGAAAAAGTGTGCAACGTCATTTTGAGGCCGATATATTTTTAAACCGTCAAGATAAGTGTGTGTTATGATGCAGGACATACTTTCAACAGGCGCTCTATCAGCTGTGTGTTTCTCCACCTTTCACAAGCTCTTCATGGAGTCAGACATGCTGCTCACTAACGAAATCCTTCAAATTAGACACCACATATAGCTCTACATGACAACTCATTGTCAAACGCCAGCGAACCGCACACAGTAGCAGACCGTGGTGCAGACGATACCCACAGCCCCCTCTGGCATTCGCGAGTGTTCCCTGTATTTGTAAACAAGGTGTTGGTCTATACCACAATGCAAGATATATGCATATATGTGAGAACGCAATACGGGAAATGCATTAAACACGAGCGGCCAGATAAAGTACCAATGACGCAGCTTCAGACACTTCACCGGCAAAAACAAAAACATGCATGAACTATCGCATTGCCATCGAAACCAAATGCTATCACGCGGTGCTTGTTTCTTGGCATTTGGCCGGCCGGCCACACCTATCAGCGCAACCACGCCGTAGAGTAAGGTTTTTTTTTTTTTTGCAACGTGAGCAAAAAGACCGGTGCGGACACGCGCTTCGGTATTCAGCCTGCCCGCATGGTGCGTTGTTTGCACGCGAAATCGCGCCGCGTGTGATACACGCGCGGCCATGCCGCAAGACTTGCACCATCACGAGTGCAAGAACATCGGGCCGCGGAGCGAACAGTCATCTTGTGGCGCCTAGGGAGGATAAAGAACTTCTTCCGCCTGCGCCGCGTGCCACTGTGTTCCTACCTTTACCAACGTCACAATCACGTGGTTTCACTTCTGTCCGCCATTTTGGATTTTGACCTCATCATTGGCTCCCGAATTTGGTCGCCATATTGCATTATGACGGCATAGTCACATGGCGGCCTAGGTCGGCGGCCATCTTGGATTATTTAATGACGTCTTCAAATAAATATCATAATTGGTCGACATCTTGAATTTATAAGTGACGTCACCAATCAATCACTAATTCGATATATCAATGACGTCACCAGTCAATTACCAATTGGGATGGTATTATTTCATATGGCGGCCACCACCTTGGATTTATCGATGACGTCATCAATTGGCTGCCATCTTTTTTATATCAGTGACGTCCCGAGTCAATCCCGAATTCGATATTCTAACCACGTCACCAATCAATCACCAATTGGGTTGGGTTGCTATATAAAGTTACTATGGGAGCCGCCGTCTCGAACTTGGAAAATTTCACGCCGAAGAGAGATGGTATACCAGACCCCAAGAAATCGAGAAACGTGAGAAGAGCTTACGCTCTTAAAACGGGCGAATCATATTGATTAGTAAAGGAAGTAGCTTAATTTGTCACTGTTACAGACAAGCGCCGGGTTGCAATTAGAGATCTGTAGCTGACCGTTAGTAGTAGCCTTATTAGTTTTCAAAATTTTGAAAACGGGATTACCCTTGCCGCTGTGGCTGAATATATATTTGGCCATTTCTCGCGCAATTCGGAAACCTCGCGCCTGCGGTGGGCGTACAGCGACGCCCATCAGACGCGTCACTTGCGCGCCATTTGGCGCACAGGCCAAATGGCACTCTCTATCCTGGATGCATGCGCTGCGGTGCTCACCGCTCCTCGCTGCTCCAGCTAGGCGGGGCAGAGAATGTCACGTGTCATGCGCCCCACCTAGAGACGCGATTTAAAGGTCGTCGCTGTACGCGCGCCGCTGGCGCAAGGTTTTCTAATTGCGCGAGAAATGACCAAAATTTCGCTGTTCCTGATATTCAGGAACAAATCTCTGATTAATACCAGGCGCCTGTTGTACCTGCAATAGATAAAATTTAATAATTAGAATTTGGTTAATAACTTTACTAGTTTACATGATTCGCATCTTTCTGGTGTTTGACAACACTGGCCTTACTATGCCGAAAAAGGTTTATGTTTACCCCAAAAACCTATTTCAAAAATTAATGCTAGGCTTTCCTGAAACACCTGGTATATCTTACACTATGATTTATTCCAAGTGAACATGTCTTGAGTTTTTTCTCGCCGCATACGTAACAGGACTAAAACCAACTTCTTGCCCATATCGCTTCCAGCCCGGATAGAACGCAAACAAGCAGCGACTGCCAAAAATTATGCCTTCTTATTTTTTCAGAAAGTGTAAAGTGAAATCGAGCACTTATGAAATTGCAGATATCGTGAATTTTAGTGAAGCACTAATGCGAAGCACTTTTCACAGCCCCTACAAGCGAATCATACAATGCGCAGCATTGGCTCGGCAACTGCTATGTCGGCATCGGCGTTCGTCGCCTTATTCCTTGGAGCACGCCAGAGTTTGTGAAATTCACGCGATATGTGCTATACTGTGGCAAGAGCTATATTCCGTACACTTGACTGCCAAGTTCTAGGCATCGATCGAACTTGAGGAATGGTTTACTATAACTAACCGGAAGCTTCTTTCATGAGCATCAGTAGACGCCAGTTTCACCACAGCTGTTCAAGAGTCGAGCAAACGACCTTGCTAATAAAGCGAGCACTGCCGTTCCTTCTCAACAGACTGTGTACACGGGGCCAGAAGCACAGTGGCTCTATAGACTCAGAGGGATGACCAAGAACTTGCGTTTGTTATGCTGATTTTACAAACAACCTTTAATGCTGAGCTAGCCCTAATTTGAAAATTCCGCCGGCTACAGTTTCATGCAGTCTTTCATCGATCGTCTCTCATTAGAATTTGCCCATTCAGGGAATATTCTCTGTCTCCTGCGACCAGCAGCGGTCACGAATTTATTCGCATGACCTGTTCACTACCAATACAGTTCTGTTAACTCTAAAGTAGAGATGTGGCCATGAAATGCGTCTCTCTCGCGGAGAACGCTGTACAAGGTCTTGTGTTTTGTTATGGAAGATAGTTCTTTGTTTCTAGTTATCAGAACTCACCTTGTTTAGTAGGTTTAGCTTTTCGCAGTGCCCGTCTTAAAAAAAATGCTTCAGTGCCTCTTCTATAGAAACGTTCAGTGGTTTAGCAATACTTTTTTCTTTGTTTAAGTCCGAGCCGAAAATTGAAAACGGGTAAGCTTAATACTGATATTTCATTTCGAAATGTGTTGTTCCGACCGACTGGGTAGGTGGTACATTCATTAGGACCATTTGCGCACCAAGACTATTAGCAGTTAAGCGCTCTCGCTGCTGCACCATAGCTGCAACTGCATTTGCTAAAGCATATCGTAAGTTCTTCGTTCTAAAATGCCCGCCAGTCAGTCAGTCAGTCAGTCAGTCAGTCAGTCAGTCGGTCGGTCGGTCAGTCAGTCAGTCAGTCAGTCAGTCAGTCAGTCAGTCAGTCAGTCAGTCAGTCAGTCAGTCAGTCAGTCAGTCAGTCAGTCAGTCAGTCGGTCAGTCGGTCGGTCGGTCGGTCGGTCGGTCGGTCGGTCGGTCGGTCGGTCGGTCGGTCGGTTGGTCGGTCGGTCGGTCGGTCGGTCAGTCAGCCAGCCAGTCAGTCAGCCAGCCAGTCAGTCAGCCAGTCAGCCAGTCAGCCAGCCAGCCAGCCAGCCAGTCAGTCAGCCAGCCAGCCAGCCAGCCAGCCAGCCAGCCAGCCAGCCAGCCAGCCAGCCAGCCAGCCAGCCAGCCAGCCAGCCAGTCAGTCAGCCAGCCAGCCAGCCAGCCAGCCAGCCAGCCAGTCAGCCAGCCAGCCAGCCAGCCAGTCAGCCAGCCAGTCAGCCAGTCAGCCAGTCGGTCAGTCAGTCAGTCGGCTGACACTGTTCTGGAACGCCCTCGTCTTTGGTCGTTTCGCACAAAATCCTCGTTCTGACGGAGGTCTGATAAAAATATCATAAAAGAAGAATAACATTCCTCTGTGCACTGTAGACTGAAGGAAACACGAAACATTATCAACTTCCAAAGAGCGTTAAAGCTGTAATCCTGACGTAGTGTCTGAAACCTTGGAGCAGATTTGTAGACGCGCTCCCCTCTGAAAATTAACGCCTTTCTTCAACGTCATGAACAAAAAAAAAATAAATTACGACGAGTATAAAAATTATTCTTATTCTGATTTCAATCAGGTCTCTTGCGAAACTAAAAGTGAATGCCCTTGCATGTTTCGGTTAAGTTGCTACATTTGCTTTTACTTCACGAAGCAAGAGACGGTACCAGCGCACCCAGCAATAAAGTTAAACGAAAATGGACGCTGGTAAAGCTTATCGCAGATGACATTTCATTCCGCGCTACCAAGACGGGCTAAAAAAAATGCCAAAAGCTCTCCACGCCTCCCCGGGAACTTCCAACGTGTAAATGTAAGCTCGCGGGGACAATTGCGCAAGAATTACTGATACCGCAGGAACGATGACCAAGTTTGCTTGTTTTCAAAGTGAAACGGTTTCAGAAAAGCCTGAAGGAATGATTGCGTAAAACTTTGTCGTATAGTGTTTGAAACTGTGGGCTCTGCAGGCTTTGTGTGTGATATCTTCAGAGGCCAGGAGATTGTGTAAAACAAGTAACAAGACCAGCGTGACGTGGCGTGCAATATGACACATAAACTTTAATTTCCTCTCACTGCTCCTTTTGTCTCCTTCGTCCAGCTGAAACAAACATAGCGCATTATGCTGCTGCTTGAAGTTTTCATTCTTCACAACTGTTACGAATGCGTCTTTTTCAGTGTGTCATTTTCTCCACCTTGCACAACTAGAGTACGACCCACCATTCTCTCAGTGCAGGCGAACCAAGTATTGAAAAGAGCGACGTTCCCGTATGTTGTCTTTTTTCGGGCCCAGAAAAGGGCGTGAAAAATGAAGAAAAGACAAAACATGCTCCTATTTCAAACCCTGTCGGTGCTTGCTCGAACTGCCGCGTTCTTCGTCTGATTTCATTACGATTCTTCTTGGGGAGGACTTTGTGTGCCAATGTGGCGCAGCAGAAAAATGACGTTGGCGATTACGGCCCAACTGCTGAAAAACCAGGCCATTCGATTTTTGTCGCTTTATACGGCTTGTTCCTTTGTTCTGTTTCAGGTTATGAATAGAGATACACAATTCACTGTCTTTTGCTGAGCAGTCGTTTAAACAAGGAAAATCTCCAACGTAGATCAAGGGAATAACACCCTTGATCTCTTGCTGACGTGCAGTCCTGAAGACATTAAAGGCGTAACGGCTCTTCCTGGACTCAGTGACCATGCACTTCTACACATTTTCATATCACTACTGCTTAAAGTTAGGTCAACCGCTGAAAAGATAGTCTTCAGTTACAATAAAGCGAACTTCGATGCTATCAACGCGGAACTTACACGGTTTTATGAGCATTTCTGTGAGTCTTATCTGTAAAAAACAGTCAATCATAACTGGGAGTTATACAAAACAACAATGATAAACCTCAGAAACAAATACACTTCAAAAATAAATATTATGTCCGATCATAAAAACGAGTGGTTTACCGTAAACCTGAAACGTCTCCTAAACAGGAAAAAGCTCCTCTATCGATCAGCCAAAAAATCTAACTCCCCTACTACATAGGACCGATATTATCAATGTGCAAAAACGTATGTTAAAAGCATAACTGCTGCAAATAAATAAATTATTTTCTATCGATCTACTTAAAATTCTACAGTCGAACCCCAACAAATTCTGGCGCATTCTATCCTCTAGGTCTCGCCCGAACCAATTAGCGCGCTTATGGGAACCGATGGAGAACCAGTCGAACCAGATCAGTGGGCAAGCGTTTTCAACCGTTATTTCGTCTCGGTGTTTTCTCCTGTAAGCAACTCTACCGCCATAACTCCACCAGAATCCTTATCAGTTGCGATGTCTATGATCCAGGTTGATGCCAACTGCATCCCTAACCTTATTTCTTCTCTAAACCTGTCTTCGTCAGCATGATGTGACCATATCAATAGTAAACTACTAAAAAACACATCAGCGACCTCGGCCCAGATAATGCAATTAATTTTTACCCAGTCTTTACAGTCCGAGGAAGTTCCGGATGATTAGAAAATTGCCCAAATCATCCCAGTCTTTAAATCCGGTGACCGCAAATTAGCCTCTAACTACCGTCCTATTCCTCTAATCAGTGTGCCATCAAAATTACTCGAACACATTATATCCACAGACCTAATGACACATGTTGAATCTAACGACTTTTTTGATTCACACCAGAATGGTTTTAGGAAACACCTTTCATGTGAAACCCAACTTGCCGAGATCATACACGATTTGCTCGAATCCATGGGTGACAACCTCCCAATAGATGCATATTCCTCGATTACTCCAAAGGCGATTACTCCAATCGGGTCCCCCAGAATCATTTACTGCAAAAACTTTCATCATTAGGAATTCCCGTCAACCTAATTCGTTGGATCGAAAATTTTCTTTCATGGCGCAAGCAGTTCACTTCTACAAATGGTAGCCACTCTCTTCTTTCCAATGTAACATCGGGAGTCCCTCAGGGCGCCGGTCTGCCACCACAACTATTCCTAATTTACATTAATTACCTCCCTTGCAATATCAAATCAGAATTACGGCTTTTTGCCGACGACTGCGTGATATACAGAGTGATTAGTGCGTCCAACGATTCATCTTTGCTTCAGTCCGACCTTGACACACTCTCCACTTGATGCGATAAATTCCTTCTCTCCTTAAACATAAACAAATGCAAATCCATGTCGTTCACCAGAAAACGCACCGTGAATCTGCATCAATACAGTATTGGCTCATTTTCCATTGACCCCGCATTATCCTACAGATATACTGGCCTCCATCTAACACCATCGCTATCATGGTAACACACGTTCAAAACATTTGCGCTGAAGCCTCTCGCACACTCGGATACCTGCGCCGTAACTTGAGGGCCGCATCCCCTGACATAAAAAACTAGCATATATAACATTCAATCGCCTTAAACCAGAATATGCGTCATTCATTTGGCGCCCATCACAAGCATACCTCACCGCTGGCCTTGAAGCCATACAGAATCGCGCCACCCGATTTATAACATCTTGCTACTCAAGGAAAATCAGTATCACCGCGCTGAAACACTCCCTTGCCATTCCATCACTCGAGTCAAGCCGCATTATATCTCGCCTCAGCGTTCTTCATCATTTCTATTATCACCCACGCAAGAGACACAAAAAGCTACAGCCCCCGCACAGGACGTCTAGCCGCCTAATTCATGACCATAGCATTGCACGCATCAACTGTTGCACCTTAGCACTAAAGTCATCATTTTTTCCAAACGTGATAGCACTATGGAATGGCCTGCCACATACCATCGCATCATGCGCTAAGCGCAAATCATTCCGGGATAAACTGGTTTGGTTCGGTTTATGGGGGTTTAAAGTCCCAAAGCGACTCAGGCTATGAGAGACGCCGTAGTGGAGGGCTCCGGAAATTTCGACCACCTGGGGTTCTTTAACGTGCACTGACATCGCACAGCACACGGGTCTCTAGAATTTCGCCTCCATCGAAATTCGACCGCCGCGGCCGGGATCGGATCCGCGTCTTTCGGGCCAGCAGCCTAGCGCCATAACCACTCAGCCACCGCGGCGGCTCCGGGATAAACTAAAGGACCAATTTTCATGAGGGCAAAAAGTTCCTGCCATGTTCACCTCGGCACTTTGAACAGCTGTTTATTGTTGCTTTTTTTTTATATGCTGCCTTTTGCACTGTATTTTTCATGTATTGATTGAGTGCTGCATATATATATATATATATATATATATATATATATATATATATATATATATATATATATATATATATATATATATATACATTTTTCCTGTTTCGATCCCGTGCATGTACGTGTCACAAGATCATTTACCTGTTAGATACTGTTTTTTGCTATTGTTCTCCTTTATCAATTTATTCTTTCTCTGTTTTGACCTTGATTTTGCTCCCCCCTTATGTAATGCCTCCCGGCCTTTAAGGGAAAAAATAAATGAAATGAAATAACTCATGAAGCACGAGCAATCGCGTATGTGGGCGTGCACTTCGAGACGCTTCAGCAGTTCCAAGTATCTTTTAAGCATGAAATGCCTTCAGCTCTTATTTTCTTCAATCTTAGTTGAAGATCGTCCGAAACTAACACAAATTTCCGTGCGAAGGACTTTGTTCCGAGCTAGGAGCGTGGTTAAATGATGCCTCAGGCGGCTCGGCCTTCACTACATGGTGTGACAGTGTGTTCAGTTGGTTTTTGGTTTTTGGAGAAAGGCAATGATGCGGTATCTGTCTGACGTCTCGGCTGACACTTGAACCGCGCCGTAAGGGAAGGGATAAAGGAGGGACTGAGAGAAGAAAGGAAGAGGTGCCGTAGTGGAGACAATGTGTTCAGCCGCTACTGATATTTACAAACAATACTTGCAAAGGAATGAGTGGTCACAGCGATCACAAGGCTGACACTTCTAACGGCGCTGGTAATGACTGCGTGAAAGAATGCGTAGTGGCGCCTACTGAAATGACATAAAGACGAAGAGTAGAAGGCATTTATGACAGTCATAGGTCATCCCTCATCTCGTGTCATATTAACGCGACAGCGTTAAGGGGCTCGTGCCGCAGAAAATCCGGAGTCGGTGCCGTTGACAGTGAGCGAAAAATCAACGAAAAATCCCCAGAGAAGCAGTCAGGGAGGCAGGTGTGCCACCAATGTCACGTAATCTTGTGGAATCATCACAACCTGCCCACCGAATTGTGAGCATGGCAGGTACGTGGCAGTGAGCTTAATGATTGGTGGCGAGGGGTTGCCCGGGAAGAGAAACTTGGGTCGCCCATGCCCCACCGGTGGCAGCAGCTGCCATCGCAGGGCAGTGGCGCATCGCTTAACCACAATACAGCGCTCTGTTGTGTGACTTGTGTGTGTTCGTTCTGTTCCGTCTTTAGCGCTGTGGATATGGAAGATCGCTTAACCGCTGTAGCACTATTTATGAATGCTGCTCTACTATCTACGATTGCTGAGTACAGAATGGCCAATTCTGCATATCTGGGAATTAACCGATTACGCTATCACGTCATGCTCTTAAGGCGGAGCTTAAGTGTCCCCTCTATTTTTTTTCTTTACACACGCCCCATGATCGTTCATCGCTTCCATGTGCTCAGCAGTCACAGTGCTACAGACATTTAAGAATGCTGAATGATTTGATAGCCCACAAGCGTCTTCGGTACCTGCAGTTCTACGCGATCTTGACGACAGGGTAAAAAGGTGGCCGACTGATCGACAACCTAGCATTATGCGACAGCATGCGAGTCGGAGAAGGCGGCCGCCGGCGGCTGAAGAAAAGTTTGCGCACATAATTGTACGCCATGCTACGTCTGTCCTGTGAAGCCTTTCACGCTGGCACCACATACTATCGCTGGCAAGACAGACCGCAGATTTTTTTTTCAGCAAGAAAAGCTTGAAATGAAGTGGTTGAATTTGAAGTCTAAGCTCTTATCATCAGCAAACTCAGCCGAACATCATGCTGAAATCGGGGCCATACTGACGCCTAAACAGGCTTGTCCTCAAAGCCTGAATTTGCTTCCGAATTGGTAGGCAGCAGAATAAACACACACCAGCGACCCGAGCGGGTTTCGAGCCGACGCCGGCGGAAATTGGAAATTTCCCAGTGAAGGCACCTCAGACCACTAAGTTATCGCCGCAACGACATTCGCAATGTGTTTATAGTAGAGACGGCACCCGCTTGTCAGAAAGCTCGCGTGCTTGACACATGCGCGTTTACAGTTCTATTCTTGTTGTTATACCCGCAGTTGTTCTAGCAGCTGATGATATCAGCATTGCCTTCTTTGGCCGTGCTAGTATTAGCTTTTCGGCATGTGCAGAATGAATATTTCGCAAATTCTCATACAGCAGATATGGTGTGTTCCGATGAATATCATTTAAAGCTCTCGGAAGCTGGCCTGTATGGTATGGTATGGTATGGTATGGTATGGTATGGTATGGTATGGTATGGTATGGTATGGTATTGTATGGTATGGTATGGTATGGAATGTGGTATGGTATGGTGTGGTATGGTATAAGGTTGAAATTTCTTTTATCTGAGTTGCAAACGAAGCCAGCAAGCGACGGCTCTGGTCTCCTGCAAAGCATGCTCTGCCTCCTAAAGACTTCTTTGAAGGTGAATCCAGCTTACAAAATGAAAGTGGCAGGATGGGGGTCGTTTTGTTTGTATTTTCGGACTTGAAAATATAAGTGCCAATATTCCTTGTCTCACCACTAAGCACTAAACCAGCTGATAGCACGCTCGCTTTTATTCCCTGGCTCAGCCCATGATGTCGCAACTTCCAGGCGCTGCTAGACGTGACGCCATACTGCAGCTCCACCGGCGCTGCGCGTTACACGTGGAGCCCCACAAATCGACTTTTGTCTCGTGAATTCCCCGTCCGTAGCTATACCGTGCAGGCGCTGACCCGAGTAGTAGTGCTTGTTGTAGTGCTGTTGTGTGACCTGTTGTAGTGCTTTATCCCTTCACTCGCCGTCATTTCAGCCGTTTGAACGCTGCTGCATGGGCACAGAGCTCGGCGCTCCTGACCCGGTACCGGGTCAGCTGCTGACCAGCAGTCGCAGTATGACTCCTGCCCGCATCTCGTAATGCGGGTCGGCAAGGCGGGGAGGACAAAATGCCGAGAAGGCAAATGAAAGCTGCAAAACCGTGGAACAAAAACAGTGCCCCAAAGGAGACTAGAAACGCGGCGCGCTAACACGCCGCTCGCGTGATGCTACCAGTTGGAAGCGTCATTGATCTCATACGAGTAGAACTCACCACACATGGCTCCAACCAGGGCGTCAAACACAATTTTTTGCGAGTTCGTTCGGGTTCACGCCTTTCTGGTTCAGTTCCGGGTTCGGCTTAGGAGCTACATTCAGTTCCGGTTCGAACCGGCTCAGACTGGTCCGGTTCAAACGGGCTCAAACAGGTTCAGGACGAAAAAAAAGTTCTGAACATAGATGGGTTTTAGTCAACCTTGTTATGCTGTTCGCTTTTCTTTGTGACATTAGTATATAAAATAAAAAATCAAAATTATAAAATAAAAATGCAAAATTCGAGATGTTTTCACTTCACCCACTTTAATTTACTGTCCGTGGAAAAAAGTAGGTGTTTAAGGCAAGAGCCCCAAAATAGAATGAACTCCAAATAATAAAAAATTGGCTATCTTTACGCTTGAATTCATTTGATGAATTACATGAAAAGCGGGTGGATTTTGCACTATCCGAACCCTTCAGCTTCGGCAGTTTCAGAAATCTCCCCTGAAGCTGGCGTCAGTTAGGAATTTCTCCTACGCAAAGAGAACTGACGTGGCGCCGTCAGGGCCGCCGCATGTGCCCTCTACGTTACCGCACGCTATTCAGAGAGAAAGCTGTTCTGTATCGGCAGCCACTATATACAGACCTTTCCGTTGTCCTAAAACCGACTTGCCCGTCACCACCCCGGCACACCTACAACATGTACCTTTTGAGCAGCACCCCTCGTCCCCTTCCTCTCCCTTCGATCTTTTGCCACATGATATGAGAATATGCGCACACCCGTACATCCCTTACCCAACAAGAGCCTCGTGGGCACACTGCCTTTCCCTAACAACCACAAGCTTACCAAACATATTTGTTTTAAATGAGCTCTTCGACGTCACTCTTTTTTGTTCTAATAAAAAGAGTGTGATAAAAATGGTAGAGGTTTAAATTAGTTAAACCGAGCAAACGTGCGAAAGCAGGTTGTGATTCTTCAATTGCAGGACGCACTTAAGCTCCGCCCTAAGAGCATGACACGATGTATTTTGTGGTTTAATGTCCATATATGCAGAATTGCTCATTCTCTACTTACCATTCATAAATGGCGGCAAGTCCTCGTACCAACCATCGCAATGGGGCAGCGGTTAAGTGATGCGCCACTGCACTGGCATGTTGCTGCTCCTATCACAGCCACCCGTAGGGATTCTGCGACCCAAGTTGTTCAAGGGCACACTGATGGTACCCTCTTGAAAACTTGGCGTAGTGAAGCTTTCGCTTCAAAAAGCAGGCTTGGATGGGTTGGCAGCACTACGTGTCTGCACGGACACAAATTTGCAACATCTTCGATGCGACGTTGCGTTGCGACACTGCTGCAAGTAATGCATTGTGCGAGGAAGAAGTTGCATTTGCTATATAAAATTTTTGTGATTTTTTTTTTTGAGGGGGGGGGGGGCACTATCAAAGAGAGCCTAAGTGTCGACAGAATTTTTTGCTCCCTTGGCACAATCTCGTGAATTTCTCCTGCACTTTTTTTCCACTATTCTGTTCCAGTTTTTTTATTTTTAAAAGCCACAAACCATCTCTTTCTATAAGCTCTGCTTAATAGGCGACTAAGTGCTCACCTGTCTGTCCTGAGCACGGTCGTGAAAGACTTTTGAGGTGATACATTCGATTTCCTCATCAGATTTTCCTTAGAATTCCACTATGGCCTCACACGAAGGCAGAGGAAAAATGTTCTGATCAGTGATTACTTCCTGTTCTAATAAGCCTGCAGCCATATACCTAGCCATCCTTGATTCCAGTGTATTAAAGCCCATTCAGTGCATGTAGATTCAATCGGCTGCAAGGACCTTTTTTAGACTTCAGACGTGGGCTTCACGCGTTAGGACGCACCGTCGCGCCAAGGGGACGCTCGTGTCGTGTCCAATGAATTGTTACCTGTACGAGCAACGAGAAACTATTGAGAAAAAAAATTATTTACGTCGTGTCGTGATATTTTGTTATTTTGGAACATACTTCAGTGGACTTTTATAAACGACTTTGAGATCACGCATATACTATAAGATTTCTGCTTTTATGGATGTTTTTATGGTATGGTAGTTGTTATTTTTACTGTGTCAGCAGTAAAGCCTCATTTCCCAAAAAGTCCGTGGTGTGTGCGTGTGTGTGCAGCCCCCACCCTTGGTGCACACTGCTGTGGGTGCACATCCGGGTACATATTCGTCAAAATGCACCTTTACCTCCCCCCTCAGCCGATGCAGCGAATGTGGATTGCTGTCAATGCTCCACGTATGCCGTCACCCAAGCGCTCTATGAAAGAACGCCAACATGCATAAGCCTCTCGTCTCAGACACCAAGAACCCGAAGTGCGACAGCGAGAGGCAGACATAAGCCACCATATAGAGAATTAAAGGTCTAGAAGTCCGAGAATAGCGTGACGAAGCCGACCGCTATCGATTGGCATTTATTTTTTATATATAAACAAAACCATTTTATGGCCTTGGCATTCTCAGTTCCATTTCATTGTAATGGCATCTTTTTGTGCGTAATCATTATCGAAAGGCAGTGAGCGCATGCATTTCCTCATTGCCCCTTTGTGTAATCGCATTTTTTATTTCATTTTTTCATTTAAGTATTTCTACTACCGTCACAAGCCCGCCTTCCCTTGCTTATGTCCGTCGCGTAAAACAAATAATGTGTGGATTCTGAAAAAAGTAATGACGGTCGATTTGCATAGTCACGCCAAATGCGAATTAGGCGCGCTAGCAGTTAGGTTTTCACTTCGATTCCGGTGTTTCGATTCATTGTTCACGGATGGCAGTTGTTCGGATAGCGATAATGGGTCAATGTCTATATATGCGGAATTGGCTACTTTCTACATTCACAGATATCTGGGAGTCTTCCTACCCCTCCTGGCGCAGTGGTGCTGTGGTCAAGCGATGCGCCACTGCTCTTCGGCAGATGCTGCCATCGGTGGGACTTGGGTTGCTTGGGTTCGGTTGCGATCCAGGTAGCTCTTCGCGAGCAACCTTTTGCTCCAGGTTGCTACAGGTTGCACTCACAATTAATTGAGCTGCCACCTGACACGGTGGGCAGGTACCGAGCAGCCTGCCACAAAACCGACTTCAGACAAACAGTGTTATGTTCTAAGTGCGATGATCTCATTGCGATGGGGCCTACAGGTCAATCCTAGTCTATACGTGAGCCAAACCGGACTACCAACTAAACAAGAACACAAATTTTTGGGCGTCACTTTTGACAAGAAACTGGCATTTCTACCACACATAAACAAAGTTAAAGTGAAAGCTTCTAAAGCCCTAAGTGTCCTAAATGTGTTCTCACAATGATAGAACATGCCTTTTGCAAATCTATTGCTTTCTGGTTTGCTTTAAGCAAGACTACGGGTGCGTAGTATATGGTTCAGTAAGAGCATCCTACCTGAAACGATTAGACCCCGTTGATAATCTTGGTATTCGCCTATCATCTGGAGCATACAGGACATCCTCGGTAGCCAGCCTTTATATTGATGCAAATGAGTCCACTCCAGAGGGTCGAAGAGTCGCACTTACGCGCACATACGTCCTAAAAATATGTTCTCTCCCGAAACATCTCAGCCATCCCTTTGTCACCAAGTGCCCATCTAAAATATTATTCAACAACAATCCGCATTTTATCAGGCCACTAATACTCCGCTTTTAAGAAAAATGCGATGAGTTAGCTGCACTAGATGCTCTACCAAACGTTGCACAAAAGCATGAATGTTTGCCGCCATAGTACAGCCTTCCTGCTGTACGCGACTTCACGCTGTCACATTTACACAAAAATCAAACGCCACAAGAATGCATGCTACAAGAATTCTTCTCAAGAATTATATGACAACTACGCTGAATTTGACACCGATGGCTCAAACACAGAAATGCATGTTGGAAGTGCAGTAGTTAAAGGCAAAAGTGAAAGAATGATTCTACTGCCACAGTGCGCATCGGTTTTCACTGCCGAGTGTTATGCCATCTCTGTGGCTTTAGAGCAAGTAGTAAAAGAGCATTTCGAAAACAGCATCATATACCCTGATTCCCTGAGTATGCTCAAAGCACAGCACTCTAGAAATGCTGCTGAACCCTTAATAGAAAACGTCATGCATATTACAGTTCAACTCACAACACAAAAAGATAACATTAAATTCTGCTGGGTCCCTAGCCATGTCAGAATTGTGGGTAGTGAAAACGCACGTCCTGAGCTGCACAATCACGATTTGGTCAAATAAAACACGTGAACATACCGCACAGAAATTGTTCGAAGTCAATATGCAGTAAACTCGGAAGTAAGTGGCAGGCTGCAGGCGAAGAGCACACAAACACCAAACTCCATTCTGTAAAGCCCATTTTCGGAGAATGGAAATCATATAAATATCAGGAACACCTTACACACAAGTTCTTGCTAACAAAACAAGACAAACCTCCCTGTGAAGTATGTGATGGTGAGCTCACAGTAAACCACATATTAATTTCATATTTAAAATTTGAACAACTAAGAAAAATGCATTTTGCAACATCGTACAATACACCCCATGTTGCTTTTAGACGATGAACCATTTGTTGATTTTTCTTATATTCTTAAGTTTCTCAAGGAAGCTAGATTTTAAAAAAAAATTATGGGTACCAAAGGCTTCACTTTTAACACAAGACACTCTAACCCTCTGATAGGTGCATCATAACCTTTGTTAATTTTTCGCCATTAAACTCAATATGACTAAGTAACTAACCAACCGAATGAGTAGTAAACCTTGAGATGCCAGGCCTGCAAGGTACACCTACTTTAATTTGCAGTTGGTCATGTAATTTGTCGCTGCCATGCGCATGACTGTATGCTGTATTATGGCAGTATATGCTGCACATGGGAAGAACTTGCAGGGTGGCAAAGACTTGGTCATAAATTACAGAAAAGGAATATTTCGGTCATGAGCATGAAACCCACTTTCAGGCAGGTAAGGTGAAATTTGTCTGTGCATTCTGAATGAGCCGTAGTACTTCAGGCTCTAATGTTATTGCATTCTCAACACTGAATGCAATCTATGTCACCTTTATTTTTCTTAGACCTAGCCTTGCACCATTCTCCAACGACAAAATGCTTTGCCTGGTTCTGTTAAAAATACGGGCGTGGATTACAGGAGAAGAAAAAAAATATACGCAGGCATGCGATGAAATGAGGAAGAGACTTATTGAAACCACACCACTGCATTTTAGGCAGTTACACCACAGTTGGCCCTGTCTCACAAACGTGGTCGTTACGTCTTTGCAAATCAATACTTGTCAAAGCTACCCGCCACAGTGGCTTACAGGCTATGGGGTGCTGAGCCCTTTGTCCCGGAACCGAATCCCGGCCACGACGGCCGTACTTTGACGGAGGCGAATTGCAAAAAAAAAAAACGCGATGTGCTGTGTGATGTCTGTGCGTGTTAAAGAACATTAGGGGACCCAAATAATCAGCCCTCCACGACGGCGTCTCTCACAGCGCCCCATGCGGAGATTTGGTACGCTAAACCCCACACATCACCTGCTTACCAGAACCGATGCTGACGGCTGGCAGCTTGCACGACAAAAAAAAAATTGGGAAGGCTCATTCCAAAGCGCTCTTGATAAAATCCCAGCAAAAACATACTACAAATGGCGGACAGCGTGCGGACCGTTAATGTCATTTAAAGTCGAATGAAGCCACCGCGGTGGCTCATTGGTTATGGCACTAAGCTGCTGACCCGAGAGACGCGGGTTCGATGCCGGCCGCGATGGTCGCACTTCGACAGAGGCGAAATGCTAGAAGCCCGTGTACTGTGCGATGTCAGTGCACGTTAAAGAACCCCACGTGGTCGAAATTATCCGCAGCCCTCCACTACGGCGTCCCTCATAGCCTGAGTCGCTTTGGGACTTTTAAGCCCTATAAAACCGTGAGGTTGAACAAATAATTGAATGAATGTTTGTTCGTTTTTTTATTCAGATTTTTGCGAAAAGCAACACAGGTAGCAATGCAATTCCTTCGGCACAGTGTTATCACTTCCTCTTTTTTTTTCTTTTATCCCGCGTAATGAACTACCGTTGCCCACACCATCACGCACTGGAGATCCGCGCTCTTCTCAGCTGCTTTTTTTTTTTGCTGTAGCTGTTGCCAGCGTGTATCCCTCGCTTCCGCCCTCCACGTCTGCCTCGCTTTGTTCTGGCGCAGCTTTCCGTGAGCCAGGAAGTCTCGCCGGTCTTTCCGGCCGCCCCACCGTGGCCGTTACTGGTCGCCTTTGGGTTCGCAGAGCAGTACGCGGTACCGCGACTTCGCGCATAATAAATCTTAGCGCTCCTCATATCCCTTCTCGTCCATACGCGACCGAAGGCTTCCCTCTCCGTATAAATCATTCAGGCTCCCTCCCCAATGCTACCGGGACCCACTGGCGAGTAGGCGGACTGCCGGTGTCGGTGCCTGGGGAATGTCAGGCGCATGCCTCCTTTGCTCCACTCTGCACTCGCCCACGCGCGTCCTTCGCGAAGCTTCCACTTTCGTTCCTCTCTCATCGAGAAGTAGTTCGGAGTGCTAACGCACTCCATTACCTGGACAGAAAAGTCTGTTGGCGATGTTTGGAAGAGGACATAAATAAACGGGCTAGACAAGCGCAGCGCTGTGCAATGTGTCGCTCTCCTTCTTTCAGTTCCCGCCGGGCATTCGTTCTGCACTGCCTCATATTGTTACGATTCGACTGAGCAACAGCTACCGTCAACTTCAATTTCTATGCGTCAGGTCACATGGAATCTATCGTTCTAGTCTGTTCCCGCTTCTAAGACCGTGGTATGACGATAATAGCAGCTAACATTCACAGCGCAAGACGAACACGGACACGAGGGGAGACACCACAAAGCGCCGACTTCAACAAAAGTTTATTGCTGTGCGAGCGACTATATAAGGTGTACAGCGGACATGCGCAGCAACGAAAAGGTACAATCATTCATGAGCATCTGGTAGCGGCGCCACATCGCAAGCGAACACATCATTTTCTGCACACGACATATAGTCGCTCGCACAGCAATAAACTTTTGTTGAAGTCGGCGCTTTGTGGTGTCTCCCCTCGTGTCCGTGTTCGTCTTGCGCTGTGAATGTTAGCATGAAGTACCAACTCGCCCAGCAACTGATTTTAAGATAATAGCAGGTTGTGGCTGGATGATCTTAGGCCTTTTTTTTTTTTCTTGCAGAAATCGCTTAGCGTTCATCGGGAGCGCAAGGATATTTATTATTTATATTTTATATTTTTTTCAAGTAGAGCGACTTAGGGACCACTTCGGTTCTTAGTTAAGTTGCGCCGTCTGCCGCAGTGAAAATTGTTCTCGGCCCCTGGTTTTAAAACGGGAACAGGGTATCCAAACAGCAGTACTGACAATATCGTTTGTGGTCGTAGCAACGCTTCGTACCACGAGATGCCGATGCTGATGGTCCGCGTTTTTTTCCGTCACCGTAAAGATCCCGATTCAAGTTTTAATCTCTATGTGCGGTTTTTTCTGAGGGCTGTAGTGATTTCATATTATTCTTATTATTATAGGCGAGGACTAGGGACTGCGCAACGCCGTCTTCTTGTACTCGTAATTTTCCGAGCTCAGTCCCCACCATCGCAACGTAGACGAGGTCCGCTAAATATGCGATTCATCGCATTCATCGCTTTATATAGAGTCTTCGCAGAATGCCATGGGCCTCCGTTTTGTTGAGCTTTTTGAGTAAGCATACGTGACGGAAGTATTTGAGAGTCAGTTCGAAGGTTTTCGGGGTGTTCGAACTGGAACAGCCGATGCCGCACGATCCTGCATTTTCTTTTCTCTATTTTTTTTCAAGCATTACGCATAATTCTCGCGACCAACCCAATTGCACAGCCGGCTGAAATTGAAAGACCCTCATGACGCTACAGTAATGCATGTGGTTCTCGTGATTCGAAATAGTCGTGAGCTAGGAATTTCTTTCACCACCATTTTATACGTTCCGAAAAAAATTTGTTTAATTATCGTTTCAACATAATACTTTGCGGACATGAGTGAAAGGCAGTTCAACTTGTGGAATCCAGACGACTTCGCACAGTATTTAACGTGTCGTTTGAAACAGACAGAGTGCAGCAAAATTCTCATTGAATTGCGAACGTTAGAGAGATTTCCCAACAATTCGGAGTGAATAGGCCGAAATGCAGCGCGCACGCAAACGCGACGGGTGCGTGTTACTGTCCGCGTCACTCTGCTTGCGGACATGACTCTCAGCGAGCAGAGCGCGCCTTTATGAAACCGCGCATTCAATCTCGGGGCTTCGTTTGAGTCCAGCCTGCATTACAGTCGGGGCTCTTTACGAAGAAGGCTCTCGTCCCAATTACGACAGAACGCGACCTCAGCTTTGGTGAGATGCGGGTGCTGCCCATGAAGCGCGCCTCAAGAGCTGCATTGGGCTTTTTTATGTTTTGTTTTAATCAAGTCAATTTCTCATTTATTCTAATTTATTTAATGGTAAGGTCTCCTCTTTTCGTGCTCGCATGCGACATATAACAGCGATTGCGGTTGGATTGTGTGAGTAATCAAAGCTAATGCTCTGTGCTCCATTTTATAATGCCTTCGAAATAAATTTCCTAACTGAAATGTTTCTTGGGAATGCTAAAGCACATCTTTTGTTTAAAGTACGTGGAGTAGAAAACTCGTACTTTGGAGATCAAATGCATTTACATATTGCAAGGCTTGAGCTAGAAGTGCCCGGCTTTCAACCCCTGCGGGAACGCAGGCGCGATCGTTTCCTCTGTCCAGTCTACTTGCCCAGCGTACCTTTCTTTAAAAAACTGGCGCCAATAACACAAACACTACTAATAATCGCTTAGTTAATTTACTGTATTTCAGTAAGTTTTATTTTCTCTCAATTTATTTTCAAATGAATGCTTCGCCAGACACTCGGAATGAGTGTTCATTGTCGTACTATCCGAGGAACGCCACCGGCCAGTTTTCTTTCTTCGAGGCTAGCAGCTCAAGGGGTCATTAACGCTTTCAATTATTCATTCATTCCAGGTTTATTTCAGATAAAATAAATTGTCCGAGGGGACGCGGCAAAACGCATACACTACCTTACGAGGCCCAACCACCCATGTGGCAAGGAGCGGAGTTCCGATGTTGTATGAAACAACGTAAAATGAGCACAACAAGCTACAAACAACAACAGAGGAATTGCATGGACAAGGGCAAGTGCACTTTTTACACATTATTAAGAACTGCGTTTACGTGTCAAAATAAACACGCTTTAACCAAATTTAAATCCTTTGAAAAAATTAAGAAGATGCACAATAAAGAGGGAAGAGTGCATTTAGATTGCGTCTTAAAGTTCATTTTTTAGCGTTTATCTAATTACCATTTTCTTTTTACGTGTAGAAGTAGTGCAGTGTGCAAGACCCATAACAATGGGGTACTGATTAAATTCAGGAATTTGGCATTCTAGCCTCTGAAAACCATAATTTGTGCCTGATTGAGGTGTTTCCACAATATGTTTTTCAAAGTTCGTATGTGCTAGTCTTAGTATGATACGTGGTTTGAAAGGCCCCTTTATCTAGTTTGTACTGGCGCAACATTTTCAGACTTAATTTACAAATGTACAGTTCACTTATTTATAATATTCCATGAGACCTAAATAAAGGCCTGCAGCTATATTATAGTTGTACGTTGGCAATAGCCCGCATCGCCCGGTTTTAAGCAGCAAGCAGAGAATTTAAACTTGTTTGCGTCGTTGTTAACCATACAAGAAAACAATAGCTTAAAAGGGAATGTACTAGTGAATAATATATTTGTAATTTCGTGGTCATCGGAGGAAAATATCGCAATCGGCTTGAAACGCAACAGCCCGACAAAGATCCCTACAAAGCTGATCGACATGTGAATTCCAAGATAAGTTTCCTTGAACCAATATTCCCAGGAAATAAATTACTAAACACTGCTGCAGTTGCGTATTTTGGAAATTTAGATTACCGAGAACCTTACCGGGAGCTTTTACACCTTCTGCACTAAAGAAATTGTATTTTGTTTTACTTCTCTTTAAGTGCATATGGCGCAAGCTGCGTGCGTGTCTCACAACATGCACGCATGCATATTGTAAAATTTTAGTCATAATGGTTCTGTAAATAGAATGACATCACTTTCAAGCAATTTCGACCCCTAGTATCCAGCATGCAAAAATATGGTACACAGGCGCACCGTTGTCCGTTTGCCGGTATTTCGAGCAAGTGAGCCACAATGATTCTTGCTGTCCTCAAACTGACAATTATAGGCAAAGCTACCAACCCTGCCCGACATATTTAAGAAGTGCTCGGCAGCTAATTCGACCGCCATCGGTGACGCATCAATTTGCTAACCTCCTCAGCATGAACAATTCATAGTGAGCTATATTGTTTCAAAGTCAAGCAGTGCTTTCGAGCAACGAGAAGGGGAAAAAATATCGTTGTGCGAAAAACGAGGAGTGCAAGGGGATCACATCGTTCTCAGGAGACAGACGCTGAGCGCTTCTTGTCTGTCTTCTTCCCATTGTATCGCGCTCGAAATGGCGGAGTTGGTGTGGTTGCGACTGGCTGGAGCCTAACATTTTCCCTTTCCTTAAATAGCGGCTGGCTACACCATAGCTGTCGGCCGAACACGAATTATGCACCAACTTATCCGGCTATAGCGTTCTGATTCCGGCCTCTTTTTTGCGTACCTCCACGCCGCGCGCGCGCGCGTGTGTGTGTGTGTGTGCGTGCGTGCGTGCGTGCGTGCGTGCGTGCGTGCGTGCGTGCGTGCGTGCGTGCGTGCGTGCGTGTGTGTGTGTGTGTGTGTGTGTGTGTGTGTGTGTGTGTGTGTGTGTGTGTGTGTGTGTGTGTGTGTGTGTGTGTGTGTGTGTGTGTGTGTGTGTGTGTGTGTGTGTGTGTGTGTGTGTGTGTGTGTGTGTGTGTGTGTGTGTGTGTGTGTGTGTGTGTGTGTGTGTGTGTGTGTGTGTGTGTGTGTGTGTGTGTGTGTGTGTGTGTGTGTGTGTGTGTGTGTGTGTGTGTGTGTGTGTGTGTGTGTGTGTGTGTGTGTGTGTGTGTGTGTGTGTGTGTGTGTGTGTGTGTGTGTGTGTGTGTGTGTGTGTGTGTGTGTGTGTGTGTGTGTGTGTGTGTGTGTGTGTGTGTGTGTGTGTGTGTGTGTGTGTGTGTGTGTGTGTGTGTGTGTGTGTGTGTGTGTGTGTGTGTGTGTGTGTGTGTGTGTGTGTGTGTGTGTGTGTGTGTGTGTGTGTGTGTGTGTGTGTGTGTGTGTGTGTGTGTGTGTGTGTGTGTGTGTGTGTGTGTGTGTGTGTGTGTGTGTGTGTGTGTGTGTGTGTGTGTGTGTGTGTGTGTGTGTGTGTGTGTGTGTGTGTGTGTGTGTGTGTGTGTGTGTGTGTGTGTGTGTGTGTGTGTGTGTGTGTGTGTGTGTGTGTGTGTGTGTGTGTGTGTGTGTGTGTGTGTGTGTGTGTGTGTGTGTGTGTGTGTGTGTGTGTGTGTGTGTGTGTGTGTGTGTGTGTGTGTGTGTGTGTGTGTGTGTGTGTGTGTGTGTGTGTGTGTGTGTGTGTGTGTGTGTGTGTGTGTGTGTGTGTGTGTGTGTGTGTGTGTGTGTGTGTGTGTGTGTGTGTGTGTGTGTGTGTGTGTGTGTGTGTGTGTGTGTGTGTGTGTGTGTGTGTGTGTGTGTGTGTGTGTGTGTGTGTGTGTGTGTGTGTGTGTGTGTGTGTGTGTGTGTGTGTGTGTGTGTGTGTGTGTGTGTGTGTGTGTGTGTGTGTGTGTGTGTGTGTGTGTGTGTGTGTGTGTGTGTGTGTGTGTGTGTGTGTGTGTGTGTGTGTGTGTGTGTGTGTGTGTGTGTGTGTGTGTGTGTGTGTGTGTGTGTGTGTGTGTGTGTGTGTGTGTGTGTGTGTGTGTGTGTGTGTGTGTGTGTGTGTGTGTGTGTGTGTGTGTGTGTGTGTGTGTGTGTGTGTGTGTGTGTGTGTGTGTGTGTGTGTGTGTGTGTGTGTGTGTGTGTGTGTGTGTGTGTGTGTGTGTGTGTGTGTGTGTGTGTGTGTGTGTGTGTGTGTGTGTGTGTGTGTGTGTGTGTGTGTGTGTGTGTGTGTGTGTGTGTGTGTGTGTGTGTGTGTGTGTGTGTGTGTGTGTGTGTGTGTGTGTGTGTGTGTGTGTGTGTGTGTGTGTGTGTGTGTGTGTGTGTGTGTGTGTGTGTGTGTGTGTGTGTGTGTGTGTGTGTGTGTGTGTGTGTGTGTGTGTGTGTGTGTGTGTGTGTGTGTGTGTGTGTGTGTGTGTGTGTGTGTGTGTGTGTGTGTGTGTGTGTGTGTGTGTGTGTGTGTGTTTCTCGGTTTCTGTGGTTGTTGGCTTCTTTCAACACCCTTGGCAAAGAGCCATCGGTTTCTGGCAGTAATCATCGACCGAAGTCTGCCACGGACCTCCCCATATTTCATACATGAAAAAGAGATTGGCAGCCATTGCTCACGTTCGCGCCTTTCTGGGGGGAAAGTCATGGGGAGCGTCAGTAAGGTCGATGATGCAGCTCTACAACGCCATATTCATGGGATTTCTTCGCTACAGCCTCCCTGCACTTGGAAACATTCGAAAAACTAACTTACGAAGTCTGCAAAGTATTCAAGCTCAAGCTCTCCGGGCCTGCCTAGGATTGCCGAAATGTGCCTCTACGGTGGCATCGGTAGTCATCGCCCAGAAGCATCCAGTCCCTACCTACCTAAGAGTTGGCGCACTGAGGGCACATTTTCGACGCATCTCCCGGGTTCCCTCTCACCATCTTGCCAGTCTTCCTATTACCACGCCGCGCACATCGTTTACAAACAAAAATTTTATGCACATCACGCCATTCTGCCGTCCCAGTTTACAACTGCCTCTAGACCGTCCTCGCCATTTTGGAGCCTGCACAATCCCCGTGTGCTTCTTTCAACACCTGGCATCAGGAAGAAGATCGATTTATCACCGATATAACTAAAACAAGTCACTATTGAATATTTCCATGATCACCATGCAAACCGGGTGCACGTCTACACCGACGGCTCAGTGAGCCCCATCAGCTCTTCGGGATCCGTGGTCAACCCCGCAAGAACTACATAAATCAGAGTTAGGATACCTCACCAGACTTCTTGGACGGGTGCAGCACTCACCGCTCTTCGTGTCGCCATTGAACACATCAATAAGCAGCGCCCCCAGCAGTGGTCCATTTTCCCCGATTCCAAAGCGGCCCTCCAAGGTTTACAAGCTTCTCTTCGCCATGGACTCCATGAACAACTGGTCGCGAAAATCCGACAACTGCATCACTGTGCCATAAATAACGGGCAAGACGTTATCTTCCAATGGCCACCAGAGCACAGCGGCATAGCAGGCAATCACCGCGCGGATGAGCTCGCGCGAACTGTTCATCCCCTTTTCGAGATCAGATGCAGCGGGCAGGCTTCGCGCACTTGCGCAGGACATTACGTTTGCCGCGTGGAATTCGGGCCAATTTTTCAATTCACGTTTAAAATCCTTGAACTAAGATCTGAATCTCCGGCTTCCATCCGGCCTACCACGACGTGAAGAAACTTTGCTGAGACGCCTGTGGCTTAGTGTAGCTTTCAGCAACCATTACTCTTTCGTAATCGGCATGGCTGATAGCCCTGTATGCGCCATCTGCGGTTGTGGCAAGACTAATCCCACATTATTTGTGAATGCCTTTGCCCACAGCGCCGAAAGGCAGTTGCTCTGCCGTGCGCTGGAGCATCTAGATGGACGCCCAATTACGGAAATGAAGATTCTCGGCCACTGGCCGCGGCGATCGTCGGCGGTGAAGGCCTCCAAGGCAGTACTCCGCTTCTTGCGAACTTCTGGCCTTCACGATAGGCTGTGACTTACCGAACGCTTGCCCACTTTTCATAGTGACCAATTTTCTGCAACTCTCTTTTCTCCTTCATTTTTTTATCCCCTCACCCCTTCCCCCCCGTGCAGGGTAGCAAACCGACTATTCTTCTGGTTAACCTCCCTGTCTTTCCTCTTCTTCCTTCTCCCCCTCTTCCTCC
Source organism: Amblyomma americanum (assembly GCF_052857255.1). Lineage (NCBI taxonomy): Eukaryota > Metazoa > Arthropoda > Arachnida > Ixodida > Ixodidae > Amblyomma > Amblyomma americanum. Next base: position 224,718,515 of record NC_135497.1, on the reverse strand, counting down.
TCCTCCTCTTGACTTCTTTCATATGTATAAAGAGCCCCTCATTTCCCTTTGCTCGTCTGCTCGTACGTGTCTGGGTGTACTGCTCGTCCACGCAATTGGTTGTATATTGCTCTGCGTCGCTAGACACCCTGCTATTGATTCACAGCAGCGGCTGCCTGAAGTCTCGGCCTGTCGGCAGTCTAGTTTCTATCGGCAAGATGTTCAAGCCTAAATATACAGAATAAAAGGCCGCTAAGAGTCCAACGAGAAACAAGCGCTGCGGATGCAAAAGCCAGAAGTACGATATTTTTAAAACCAAGGTGGAATTTTCAGCAAAGGTCATGCAAAAGTGGGTAGTGAGATGTAGACCATCCTAAAATTTGTGTAGTGCGTACATATTTTAAATAATATTCATTTATCAATAATAAGATAAAAAATAGTCGTTCATCTCGCAGACATTCGCACCAAGCGAGCAGCAAGAGGTCTGAGTTACGCTGCCTCTAAATCAGCGGACAGTGTCGTCGTTGGGACACTGCTTCTGTGCCCACGGCCTTTCACTAATGAACAGTGACCTATGACACAAATTTTCGCTGCCACACTTTTGACGTAGTATCGGGGTCAACAGAACGACTCAGAACGTGTTCTTTTGTATTCGCAATCGGTGAGTTATAGCTGGTTTCAGCCTTCCGCTGCACCAAGCGTCCTCGTTTTTCTGCCGAGCGAAGCCTCAATTTGTGCTTTATACTCAAAGAAACAAACCCCGCGGTCGTTTCATGCATGCCGTTCTAAAGCTTGCCCTTTATGCCTCTTCTTACTACAACATCGTCGCGTTTTCTCTCTTTTACTCTAACCGCTTTCATTTTTCTAAAGCGTGTCCAGAAAGTGAGGTATGACAAAGGAATTCAACTCGAGCTCATATAAGGGAAAGGCGGGGGTAGGGGGCCACGACGACGAAGTTCATATTACGCTCTGCTGGCGCATTCATAAGGTATGGGAAAAGGAAGGGGGCTGCCTAGAATCGGACGGCGTCGTTCATGCGCCGTTTTATTAACTGCGTACCCCGGCTATAATCCTTTCATTCCATTGCTCCCTGTCTATAGCTCTTTTTCTTCTGCTCCGTTATCATATACGCCGGCTGCCTTGGCTTCTTTCCCAGCGTGAAGTATAAAAAGAAAGTGGGAATGTGGGGTTGCAGACGGGGAGGAGGTTAAGAGCGGACGGTGACCGAGCTCGAACAAAGGGTACAGCCTCCAACGCCAGCGCTGGCCGCTTTGAGCTCTCCCATTGGAACGAAGAAGTTTCCGGAGCTCCGCCCCTGATCATCGTTCACTAGCGTCTCACGTGTCTAACCCATCCAAAAAGCCTGTACTCCCCATCACTAATCGCGGTTTCCTTAGAACCCCCTAAGCGAGAGGCGCCGTCTTATGCCAACTGACCACGGGTGTGCCCGACCTTCCCGCGCTCTCGTTCTAGCGTTCTGACCAGTGGTCCCGACTGCTCTTTTGAGACAGGCACTGCATTAGTGAGCCTCGCTCCGCAAGCGGGACGGAAGGGCCTGCATTTTTTGGAAGACTTGAGTCAGACAAGTGGCGAGCGGAATTTCGTCGTTTACGGTATGTTTTCTTGCCGTGCTTTCCTCGCTTTTATTTTTTGCTAAAATAATCGTCGCTATAAGCTACAAGCTTAATGGTGACTTCCAATCGCAGAGTTGGAGCACTTCTGGAGCAATGTTTCCTGCTCTTTTCGGAGCAACTGTATTCCAAACGCAGATCTGAGCCACGGATCGTGTCTTCCAATCGTAGACAGGGTGCGGTTGCCGCGCCGAGATTGCTCCGTGGAGCAGTCGGGACTGCTCCGCCGAAATCGGCGGATCCGACCGGAAGTTTGCGTGACGTTCTCATGCAGCGGCGATAGCGGCGCCCTACACGCTCTGGCCTGCATGCTCTGGCCAGAGCAAGTGTACTCCAATCGCAATTTCAGGTCGCGCGCTCTGCGTCGGATTGAGGCGCTCTGTCACAGAGCGTGCAGACTGCTCCGGGCCTGCGATTGGAATTCACCATAAGATTCGATCCCGCTGGTCTTCGTTGTTCGCACTTGTGGCCCTTCCAGGAGTTTATAGTTCATCTTAGCGTAGCTTATGGTGACTTTTTGTAGCATATTTAAAAAAATTGGCGGGCGGTTTAGCACTGCTAAGCACGAAATATTGTGCGAAAGCACAGTAGTAGTAGTAGTAGTAGTAGTAGTAGTAGTAGTAGTAGTAGTAGTAGTAGTAGTAGTAGTAGTAGTAGTAGTAGTAGTAGTAGTAGTAGTAGTAGTAGTAGTAGTAGTAGTAGTAGTTAGTGGTTTATATGGGTTTAACGTCACAAAGCGACTCAGGCTATGAGAGACGCCGTAGTGATGGGCTCCGGGAATTTCGACCACCTGGGGTTCTTTAACGTGCAATGTTATCGCGCAGTACACGGGCCTCTAGAATTTCGCCTCCATCGAAATTCAACCGCCGCGGCCGGGATATAACCCGCGTCTTTCGGGCCAGCAGCCGAGCGCCATAACCACTCAGCCACCGCGGCGGCTGAGTAGTAGTAGTAGTAGTAGTAGTAGTAGTAGTAGTAGTAGTAGTAGTAGTAGTAGTAGTAGTAGTAGTAGTAGTAGTAGTAGTAGTAGTAGTAGTAGTGTAGTAGTAGTAGTAGTAGTAGTAGTAGTATAGTAGTAGTAGTAGTAGTAGGCTAGTGTCGATCGGAACGTTGACGATCGATTGGTCCCTTTATTCCAATTGTCCGTGGCTCGAGTGCAGCAACCGAAGTATCTGCATAAAGAGTATACGTTGGGGGGGGGGGGGGGGGGGGGCATGAGTTCTGCCACATTATTTAGCGGAGGAAAATCGGGAGGCATCAAGGGACACTTGTAGCCGTTGCTCACGCTATACAGCGGTATCTTCTGTTTACGTAGTGAAGCTTTGCACGTTTTGCACACCTCCACGTTGGCAACGTCTACCTCGGGGAAAGTACGCAGCAATGTCGTATGCATGGTTTTGCTTACCGTGTCCAGATCTTTGAGATGCCACAATCGATCGCGTACGTGCATGGCACTGAGAGCCGAACAGATTTTGCACAAACTCTCGCTGAAACTTGGCGGTATAGCAGACGCGGCAGTGACCAACCACATTTCAGAGTTTGCCTGGCGTTCGTTCAGTTCCGCGGTGAGACATTGGTGGTACTGTCCACGCAGTAACTCTTGTCTTGCCCCTTTTCTATTTCGCTGTTACAGCAAGGCGAACGGCTCGCTGCTCCGGTGTTTCGGCCGCTAACGCGGCCTGACGCTTCAGTCCCTCAATCGCAAGTTCTTCGTTGCGTTTACCCACCTCCTCGGGATCTTCGACGTTGACGCTGTCTTCTTTCTCGCTGTACATCAGTGCGGAGTAGTCGGCGCAACTCCTCCGCCGATGTGTTAGACGGATCCGGCTCACTTTCCATCATGGCGTGCTTTGCGTCTCTTGGTCTTGTTTGTTAGCGCCGCAGATGAAAGATGACGAAGACGGCGTTGCGCAATGCGCAGCGAGAAAGGGTCAAGCTTCACAGAAACTCTACGAGCCGGTTGGACCTCGTAAAGTAGTGCATTCGCACTGAAACACTCACAGAATCCGCTTCCTATATCCCAAAAACTAAAACATTTCGGCATCGCATAAGGCAAATGTACATTTGAGAGGCCAGACGGGAGAGTTCATGCGCTGAATACAAAAAAAAAATGCTTGGTTCAGCCACCTCCACCAAATTTTTTGCCGTAGCTTAAATTGTCTTCGCATGCGGGTAAAATAACAAGAGGTAAAATGCTTATGGTTATGACATGGAAACACATGCGCTCGCGAACGTCCTCCGAACGGGACGGAACAGTCAGCATCCTTGAGACTTAACCTATCGTACACGCCTTTCGTATGGACCCTTGCTTACTTCTCATGCACTAAAAAGCTACATCGAGCCTAGGAGGCCGAGACGGAGTTTGCCGCGGCCTCAGCATAGCTTTTACAATTTAGTCTTGCTATTAAATATTGCTTAATCTACGAGTACAAGTTATTTATAATAAATATTATTCGTAATCCACATCATCGTCATCAGCCCGACTACGCTCACTGCAGGGCAAAAGCCTTTCCCATGTCTCTCCAATCAACCCTGTCCTTTGCCACCTGCGCCCACCCTATGCCCGCAAACTTCTTGATCTCATCCGCCCACCTAACTTTCTGCCAAGCCCTGCTACGCTTGCCTTCTCTTGGAATCCACTCCGTTGCCCTTAAAGGACCAGCGGTTATCTTGTCTTCGCATTACATGCCTTGCCCAAGCCCATTTCTTCCTCTTGATTTCGACTAGGATGTCATTAACCCGCGTTTGTTCCTTCACCCACTCTGCCCGCTTCCGGTCTCTTAACGTTGCACTTATCATTTTTCTTTTTATAGCTCGCTGCGTTGTCCTTACCTTTTGCTGAACACTTTTCGTTAGCCTCCACGTTTCTGCCCCATACGTGAGTACCGGTTAGATACAGTAACCGCAGCCTTAGGTAAATATATTGAGATACCTCGCTGAATAAATATTGGTTATATGAATATACCTGTTTTAAAGGCGCTTTTTTAGATTAACTGCCACAAGCATTGTTTTTCAAAGTCAGCAGGTACTTTTCAAATGCCACACTAAGTGAAAACTCAGTGGAATGTACTGTTTGAAATTATGTGGCCAGTAGCACTTATAGCTACAAAATAATGAATGCAGTCATCAACATAAAATTAATTTTCTCAGGAACGTCTTACATGATATCATTAATATGTAACAGGAATAAAAGGGTTTCAAGCATCGAGTCGTCGAGGACTCCAGAGTCTGCCAAAAGTGTGTCAGTGTTAGTCACTGAATGCAGCGAATTGATGTCGGTCATTACTGTAAGCTGATATCCACTGTGCATCATAAAGGAATATGAAAACATTTTGTCAAAGTTAAACAGTAACTTTTCAAGAGAAAATCCAGGCCGATGTCTGTGCGATTGGAAATTATCTTTCGCCTACCATTTAAGCGCAATATGCTGCTAGGCTTAACGGCACTGCTGGGCGCTGTCCCGAATTCCTGGTAGTTAATACGTTGTGCTTGTCGAAATATTCTTAAATGCGCTTGTGTATTACATGCACGAATATTTTAGAAACTATATCAAGATAGTAAAAATCGGGTGATTATTGTTAATAACTTCCTTCTCTGTGTTTCTGTGATGTAGTTTCACTAACCCAAGGGCTTCATCCCTTATGCTGTGACTTTTAAAAAGTAAACATAAATATTTAGCCACCCATTTGTTCAGAAATATGTTTGGAATTCCATCACGGAGAGAAGACTTGCATTCAAGTTCGAAAGCATGTTTAAGATTCCTTTTTCGTTCATTGCAACGTCCGGAATCGGCGACAGATTAGAAGCGGAGATTTGCATTGTGTCGCTGTCCGGCCTAAAAACAAATCCAAACTATAGATTATTGGGGTACAGACACAAAATTTCGAACGCAAACAAACGATTTGTTTCATGGGCGTAAGTATATGCTTTCTAGCAAGTTTCATTATCATGCATTAAGTGGAAAATAACTGCACGTGACTTTAACGCTATAGCGTTAAGGTTTTCTTTCAGCAGAAAACTCGGTGGCCCGTTGTCTGTAGGTGCTCCATATTAGTCGAGAGGGCCATGACGTCACAGCCACTTGACCTCGTGCTGGTAATTCAAACACCATACAGCGATCCCACAGTGCAACAGTGATGACGTCACTACAAAATTCTTCTTTGGTCTACAGGTTCGTGACGTCATTCTATCAATATCGCGTACTGGCTCTGAAGAAAGAAAAGCAATTTCGCTGAAAAGAAGAATGGTCGAGCCGGAACTCGGACCGCTACCCCTTGCGCCGTGAGTCGGGAGCGCTACCCAACGACCACTGAGTAGTGTTTCTGCGACTTGTTTACAGGGAGCCCTTTTGTGTCTTGTGACAAATAAAAATAATAAATATTAAACATAAAATAAAAATCAAAATAAAGATTCAATGAAATAAAATAAAGTAATGAACAGTGTCCGTGTCTGCTAAGTGATATGCAAAGAGGACCCCAGGCCGCTGAAGGGATCCACTATCTACCCTCCAGGCGGATCTTAAGTGTCCCCCGAATTTTTTTAATGCTGACCGAGGGACTCGTCGGCATTTCCACTCGCATCGAGTGAAGTCACGGTGCACTCGCCCCAAATAATTGTGACGTCAGCGAACTCACTGGTTGTTGACAGAAACAACCAGTGCTTACCGACGACGCCGACACCATCAGGAATGTAGTAGTCCAGGCTGGCCGGTCGACCGTGGCGTCAAGGTACACTGGAGCGTGGCGCCAACCGAGACCGAAACTACTGGTACAAAACTGTTTTTAGTTAACTATTCACGCTGCGCACTGGTGTTTTGAGCTCATTTTGGCGATGTTCACGGCCAGTAGTAATCATCAATTGCCTCCGTGAATAAAATGTGAACTCCTAAATTGTCGATAGACTTGAGAAACAGCTGGCTGAAATGTGTACACAAAAGTACTGCTTAAGTAAGGTAGCTTTTTTTACCGCCCTTCTTTTTTACCGATAACTTGCAAAATCAAAAAAAAAAAACTTCCACTTGACAGCGGTGCTACTTTAACGTCCCAAGAGGCCTCAGAGAAAGAAATCCGATTTTCTCCAGTGCGCTGTCCTCGACGGGGCTTTTCGTGTGCGCTGGACGAGGCATATGCTTCCGAGATATGCTTCTCTACAAATTGGTCCGAGTTCTTGGTACTAATGCCATGACTAATTGGTTAAGGACGCTCTGTCGTGCCGTTACCGATTTGTATCTGTAGATGACCAACCTTCCGACTCAACACGAGTGCATTCTGGTATCCCTGAAGGTACAGTTCTGGCTGCAATTCCCTTTTAAACTTTCAATAATGATAAGACACATAATAGCGACGCTACTGTTCGTATGTTCCAAGTTTTCTGCATCATTCATAAGGTAAAAAATAGCCGCGGAGACCAATATATGCTCCAAGCAATGTACTCGCAAGACGTTGCATATCATTATCATTAATGCAAACAAAGCTGTCTGCATGACTATAACTAGAAAGAAAGAAGCTTTTCGCTTCCGCAGTGACCTCCACAACTCCAAAGTAAAGCAGGTTAATGAATTTAATTACCTAGGTATATTTAAAACTAACGACCTAAAGTGGGACAAACATCTCTCATATTTTACTGCAGTAGGATAGAACGTAGAAAAAAAACAGCAGTTGGTAACAATGGCACCGCCGCAGTGGCTCAGTGGTTATGGCGGCTGACCCGAAAGACGTGGGTTCGATCCCGGCCGTGGTGGTCGAAATTTCGATGGAGGCGAAATGCTAGAGGCCCGTGTGCTGTACGATATCAGTGCACGTTAAAGAACCCCGGGTGGTCGAAATTTCCGGAGCCCTCCACTACGGCGTCCCTCATAGCCTGAGTCGCTTTGGGACGTTAAACCCCCACAAACCAAACCAGTTTGTAACAATGGATCAGGGTCACGAAAGATATACTGCAGCCTGGGTCTCGCGGATCTCAACAGCCGTCAGTTGGTTTCACTGGGCTGGGATACTCCGTCTATTTTAAAAGGTTCTATTTTAAAAGGGGCTCCGTCTTGGTCCTTGTCGTCGTCGGGTCAATAAGCATCTCTGGTCATAGCACGTATGCCACCGGTTTTCGTGTCTTGTGGTCGGGGCTGGGGACGGGGCGGGGGAAAGCGGCTGTTCGGTTCTGGTCAAATCGAGCTGGGGTTGTGCCGGGCGGTGGACCACAGGTGCCCTCGGCCGACGACCACGAGGCGTCGATGCTCCAGGAACCAGGATAATGATGTTTCCCAGCACCTCCACCAAACCATACGGCGCAGCATGCCAAGGAACAGGAAGACATGATGACATATGAAATATGATATTTAATGGCTACGGGCCTAACACAAACGCTCCGTCCCGCGCCGCTGCCCGCCTCTTCGTCGTCTTCTTCGTAACAATATATTACATACACCTGAGCAGGTTGCGCACAAACCGGTGGGCAGGTTGCAACCTGCCCACCGTTTCAGGTGGGCCGCCTGTCAGAAGCATACTTGAGACAAAAAAAAAAACACGGAATTGCTAAATGCGGGGAATGGCCGCTGTTAGGGCTATAGCGCACCAAAACATTCTCGCAGTCCAAGGGAATGGTTACGGTTTTTAAATAAGATTTTTTCGCTGGAGGGGGGGGGGGGGGGGGGTAAGGGGGCGATTTAGGGCGCATTTAAGGGAGGGGGTCGACTCGCCCTCCGCCCCCATTAAAATTTGCCTTCGAGCGTGGTGTCCCTTCAATTACCTTACGATATATTTCACCTTGAAGACATCCAGGAACGTTCTTTTCTCATCAATTTTTAAAATATGTGATCATATCCGTGTAGTTAAATATGGTCACCGCGAACGTTATAGCCATTAGTGATAATCACCCATTAGAGTCCTAGAAACCTTACAGTACGCAGCAGCGTTAGGCTTGGAGTCAAAACAGCCCGCTTCTGACGATCGCTTTCCATCTCGCTCTATCTGTAACTATACTCATCCTCTTTTCTCATGATCGCAGAGTGCATCCCAAGAAAGTCTCTTTGATTCCGGAAGAAGTGTTTCCGGCCGTACGCAGCAAATATGACGTTCCTGGGACCAAGGCAGCAATGCACCCCGTCTCCGCTGGTGCGCTGGCTCGCGTGGCTGGCGCTCGCATGTGCCTCGGCTGAAGCGACGCGCTACTTCGAGCTGGTGCTGGACCCGGAGGGCCGATTCCACCTCTTCAGGACGGTCGACTACGAGGCCGAGTCGCTGACGGCCGAGCTCTAGCTGGATCTGCCTCCAGACGACTGGTTCGCACTCGGCTTCCCGGATCGCGGCGACGTCGCGCTCGCCGATGTCTGCGTGCTGTGGGCCGATGCGCACGGGAGGCCGCGCCTGGACGTGAGTGCGCCGGAGGAACACGCCTTACAGATCAAGCCAGAGAGAGAGAAACCCCTTAATGAAAAAGGCCATTTTCTCTCTATGTCTACGGTCAACGCCACTTTTACGCATGAAGCGGCGAAAACACGATCAAAACTAAAGATTTCATGTCCGTTTCGAGAGTTTTTTCGCTTGTTCTCTTCTCTTTTTCGGAGGCAGTGAGGACCACGACCTCCGAATTTGGAGGCCGTGGCCATGATTTTTCTCTCCGGTTGCTATTCGCGCCAAGACCGCCGCATCAATGCGCAGAAGCTGTCGACTACATGGCTGGCTCATGCCGTTAAGGCATACGGTAATGTCTGTCCACAATGAGATTATACAGTGCCGTAACCCGTAATCTAACTGAATTTTCACCATTTTTTCGACTGTGCAGAACACTTTAACGTGTTCCACGCATGCCGACAAGTTGTATCACTGTAGTAGCTTGATACTCTTTTTTTTGCCGAAATGGACACGATGGCTGGTGCAACATAAGCTGCACCCTTCGCGGAGTTATTTTCTTACCATTTGTGTAGAGATTTCCACAATGTAGTTTTACTCAAGAAGCCTCGCTACAGTCATTCTGCACTCTAGAAAACAGCGAAAAAAAAATATCGAAAGCCGAGACTGAATACACAGCACTCGTCCTATCTATGCTGTCTAGTGTGCAGTTATTTGTGCTGTTCTCCTATTATAGCATTAACGACTATCGCAGCTGGCCCAAATTTTGATACTTACCCTACGAAACGTACGCTTATTAGGGAGCAACCATTCTTATTTCTCCTGCTAGTGCGAGTCGTCCTTTGAATGAAAGTTGTTGCTGACGTATGCGGCAGAATTTTAAAACAATGCACGAAAATGGATTCTCAAGGACTCGCAACGCAGGCCCAGTAGCTCGTGGCGCAGCGTCACGGCCGAGGGCGTGGCTCTGTTGAGAGCTGCGTAACGAAAAATAATCGGCCGTTTCACAACGCATCAGCGGTGATGGTCAGGCGCAAGAACAAAAAGCTATTTTCACATACACGTGCTGTACGTGGTCCTGACTGCCGGTGTCACGTACCACCATAAGCGTGCGATGTCGAAATTTGGGGTTCTGGAGTGAACTATTCGCGTTCTCCTAAAATTATTAGCATTGTTCCGATAGTAAAAATAAACGCGACAGAATAGAACGGGTGCCCTCAGGCTCTCTCCAACCTGTCTTTTTGTTAGCGGACCGTGGCCTAAACAAGCACGCGCCTCTGACTATACAACGACTACAAGGTGGAACACGGGAGGTTGGTCGGCCGCCCTGTTTTTTTCTTTTCGACACGGGCGCTTCTAATGCGGAACAACTTTAAATGGCTTCTGAGGCGTATTTGTTTCTATTTGCCTTCGTTTGCGGCATATACATGCTATTTTGCATTGTTTTTTCATTTGTTTAGTCCACTCTTACATTACTTCAGTCTTTTATCTCTTTCTTTCGTATTCACTATTCGGCGCACTTATTCTGGCGTGCAAACCGCCTGCGTTCAGTTTCTTGAATATTTGCCTCGGCAGACTGCAGCGCCTGTTGGAGCTTCTCACTCTCGTCGTCGACAGTTCGCTTTTCGGGCGTCGAATTGAATATGCTACTCGGGTAGTAAAACGGAACATTTCTTTCTAGATGTACGGCCTATCTGATCTTCGATAGTGGGCGTAAAGCATGAGTAGCTATGGGGCACAGTTCGAAAGAAACAAGCAAACACATTGGTACAATTAGTTTAGCACGCACACGAGTACTCAATTGTCCGAATTCTTATCAGTAATACCGCATTTTTGTGACCTCTAAAATTATTACATACATCTTTAATTTATGCATTCTTTGTTTACCGAAGTACAGGCCTCGCATCGTTAGAGTTGCGGCGGCAGACGTTACATGAGCGTCGCCAAATGTGGCATGTGCGAAATGTTCCACTAATGGTGTCTCAGTGACATACTGCATACCTGCTCCAAACAAGCTGCAAGCCTCAGGTGAAGTAACTGAGCAAAAAAAAAGTGTTTTCCTATGCCTTCGTCTGCTAGTGGATTTTTATTGCGATAATCTTCAATTACTACAATTATTTTGGTAAACGGAGTACAAATGGTTAGTTAGCATATGTAATTACAGCCTTAAGAACAGTGCACGGGGAAGAAGGGCTACAAAAGGAGCAACGTCGTCATCGTCACCAGCATGATCGTCATCAGCCCAATTACGTCCACCGCAGGACAAAGCCGCCTCCCACTAATCTTCAACTAGCCCTTTCTTGCGCCAGCTGCGGCCACCCTAACTCCCAAACTTTTTAACCTCATCCACCCACCTCACCTTCTGCCAGCTCCTGCTGAGTTTACCTCCTCGTGAAATCCATTCCGTGACTATCCATCGGCCATCCTGCCATTGCATTACATGTCCTGCCCATGCCAATTTCCTCTTCTTGATTTCGGCTAGGATATCATTGACACGCGTTTCTTCCCTACGCCCTAGTTACCCCTATCATTTTAATTTGCACTGCTCGGTGCGATGTCCTCAATAAAATTCCAAGTCTTTTCGTCTTCCTCCAAGTTTCCACTCTATGACAAAGATAACAACAGTGTCCGCAGCGGTAATTCGATTACATTATTTTTGACAATGTTAACACGAGTGAAGTGGTACGAGGCACTGCCTTCATGTCGTCACTAGTGACACGTTTCCTAGCAAACTCGTGAGCTTTGGAGCCCACCGATAGATCAAGACGGTTTAAGGAAGTTGCGTCGCGTTAGAATTCATTCTGCAATTGTAGCAAGACGCAGACGATGTTCGCCACCAGCTGCGAAACGCGGTTTTGGTTGTCCGCATAAGTACCGTAATAAATTTAGTGTGGCGACATCTCCAAAGCCCCACCGCTTGCAGCCGTCACGTTGCACTCCATCATTCTGCTTCTCACTTGTAGTACATCCCCAGTAACGTCTACTTTAATGACACTGGCTTCATGCAACCAACCAAAGCTTTAAGAGACGTACACCTTCCGTCAAAAGTATACGGCCCAAGGGGTTTGCTTGTGAGGCCTGCAGCATGCCTCATTATGCATCCTCAGCGATGTAGTCTCTTGAAAGTGGAATGGCTTTTCGGTCCTCAATCCTTCCAAGGTTTGGACTGCTCGACGTGCTAGGGATCGAGCCACGCTAAACAGTTCAGAAGCAAACCCCTTGGGCTGTATAATTTTTTGTGACATTGAAGTGTGCAAAACACTGGTTGTTTGTCGTTTAATGATGTAGCTACAGGTTGTCTCTCAGTGGAAATCGAAATGAATTACACAGACACGCCGATTCAAGCTGCGCGATGGTGACAGCAAAGCACGATGGAGACTTCACCATGAACATGGTGTAACGGTTGTGCCAAGGGAAAAATTTTGCTTACTAAATTTAGCGGGTGGCGGCACATATCTGTGCCACGGCTGGCGCTGACTTTCAGGGCTCCCAGGTCGATTGGATTTAATTACGACGAGCGGACATGGCAGGCGACACAAAATTGATTTCGCTCAATGCAGACAAGATCCAGGCCATGAAACGAGTATAGCTTCCTGCGCCCCACTGACAAAGTGTATGGCTGTTAGAGATTGCGTTTTGTTCTCATTTAAGAGACTACGCAGGACGGCAACCTATGCAGCCTCTGAAAGTATATAGTAAAATCTCATTAGACACACCAATGCGATTTTCGGGAGGCCTAAAATGACAGGGCGGGCACGCAGTAAAAACTTCCATTTAGAACTCATGCTGTCTTCAGCATACGCAGTTCCGTACAACTTCGCATTAGCTTATATTGGCTCGAACATCCACCTCGTAAGCGGGAGGGGTTTGGTTCGATCTCCAGTGATCTCCGGGTGCACGCCGGTTTTCCAATGGGTAAAAGTTTCCTCCGGCCCGGTGCTCAGCTTTCTCTGGGGTATAAAGGCTTGAGAAAATGCTGTAACCAAATCGGGCCTATGATTCATTTCGCCGTCGAAAAACTTAAATCCGCCTTGAGCGCTAAAGAGCGTTCGCGCACACACGATCAGCCATTTCAGAGAGTTCTGCCATTCCCTTACGGCCACCCTTGAGTTCCTCCCGGTGCCACTTCGTTCGGGGTGTCTGTGAGGGGGCGAGAGACACGCCAGTGATGAGTGAAAGAAAGGGAAGGGCAGACGCAGTTGAGGGGGGGGGGGGGGCAAATTTTCACTTTCGCCAAAGGATGAATCGGCAGTCATCGGCAAACAAAAGCCGGGAATTCTGTCTATTGCTCCCAATCTGGCATTCTGTTTCCTTTTTTTTTTTGTCTTTCGGCCTCCCTGTTCACTCCTCATATCTTCACGGGGCATCAAAGACGATCCCATCGACTGCTCCGTGGATGTGCCGACGTCTTTTGGCGGCATTTATACTTCACTGGCGAGCTGGGCCACTGCAACGCGGGCTGCGATGATTATGACAAGCCTGCGGAGCAAGGACAAAAATACGGAAAAAGTTGGAGAAAAACGACGCTGCAAGAACAGAGAATCGCCAATGAAAATACCGTAGTTTGGCTTCGAAGAAAAGCGTAAATTATGCACGGACGTAGAGCGAACTTACGAAACAAAGAAAACGAACCGAAAGCGGTGGAGAGCCGCACGTGCACTGCGGCAGTCACTGTGGGAAAATTTTGGCAGCGAGAGAGAATTTAATAATCGCGGCCCGAGGACAAAGGAGCCGCGGCCGTCTCCTTATTCTTTTTAGTCCTTGCTCGGTTACTCAATATCCGTGTCTCTGGCAGCCAGCCTCCGCGTCGCCCCGCCGTCTTTCTGCGCACTTCGAATTATGCTACGCAGTACAGTGGACGTGCGCGGGTCAATCAAGAAGTTGAAGCCGCACCCTGGGCTAACAAGGTTTGGCCAAGCAAAGTGTTCCCCTCTCTTGTTCCTCTCACAACTCGCGCGTCCCGTCAGAGACAGAGGCCATGCTGCTGTCTTTATTAAAAGTAATGTAAGGGAACAATATATGTATAAGAACGGAATATATTATTCTCCTTTTTTTTTCTTTGTTTTATACTACGGGTTTAGTGGAGCCATTACGCCGCGGCAAGAATGAAACTGAAGTTACTGCCGTTGTTTTTATTAAACATGTCAGTGAACACAACCGTACACATTCTTTTTTAGTAGTTCACTGTTGTGTATTATACCCCCAGTGGTCTGCTTTGACGACACCAACAAAATGGTCTGAATGGTGAAGGAAGTTCAACATAATCGACATCGTTTGCTGAAAAGC